>NC_142957.1:13130811-13145811 GCF_046866305.1 Octopus bimaculoides | reverse complement strand
CTTATAATTGAATTCCATGTCGCATAATTTCTTGCTTCTGTCCTTATACTCTGCCATGAATGTCCCTCTTTCTCTAGTTCCTTTTGTGTTGATCTACGCCACGAGTTCTTAGGCCTACCCCTCTTTCTATATCCATCCGCATTCCACTGTAAAGCACTGAACGCAGATTTCAAAATTTTGGCCAAGGTGTTAGCAAAAAGTTTGGCGCTTGTCGAAGAACTGATTGGTGATGGGCAAACAAGTGCAATCCCAAGCCGATCCATCCACGACCTACACCCCATTGCGAAACATCCATAAGTCTCGGTTGGTCGTGTTTAGGAATCCAGCAAGAAAGTGTTATGATGGTTACTTTCTCATATTAAGGAGATGTCTGACGATTCTACACTCACGACCTGGTTAGATAATATCCATAGTCCAGGTGGTCATGCTTGGGAATCCACCCGGAAGGCCTAACAATTATTGCTTCCGGTAGGTTGTTGACCGGTAGGGGATCAAAGAGTCTATAGCCTCTCTTGGTCACACTTGGGAATCTGGCCAGAAAGCAGGATAACGGTTGCTTCTGATAAGACCCTATAGAAGGGATTCTGAGCACTCTACACCAAAGACCCCCCCCCTCCTACCAGAAAGAGGGTGGAGAAAATGAATGGATGGATGTACAAACATACACATACACGACGGGCTTCCGTATAGTTTCCGTCAACAAAATTCACTCAAGACGTTGGTCGGTCAGAGGCTATGCTAGAAGACGCTTGGTTAAATTGCTACGCATTGGGATTGAACCCGAAACCACATGATCGCCCCGTCAATCTACCTGTACACTAACCAGGCAGACCCCCCCCCCCCCCGCCCCGTTCGAGTGTATGATTTAAATCGGGTGGAAAGCCACCAGGAAGACCTTCAAGGGTATAGTTTTACTGGCCACCCAGGAAGAGAATAGATGACTTGTGTGTTACGAGCCCGGGTACGCGGACGGGTGGGCAGGGAATTGTTGGCGTGTGGTGAGGAGGGTAAAGAAGGGACGGTGTGTTTATTTGCATGTGTGATGTATTGTGGTGAGGCTAACTGTGTGCTAGTGTGTGTGTGTGTATAGGGTTTACTTATGGTTAATACTGAGAGTCAACATCTGGGGATGTATAAATGTATGTGTGTATATATATATATATGCATATATATATATATGCATAAATAGCAGATGAGTATGCGCTATTTCTTGTGTGTCTATTCCCTGTCTTTGTTTCTCTCTCTCTCTCTCCCTCTCTCTCTGTCTATATATATATATATACATATATCGTATATATTTATATATGTAGGTGTGTATATACATATATATAAATATGTGTGTGCGTATGAATCTACGTATGTATATATATACATACACACACGCACACACGCACACACACACACATATATATATGTGTGTGTTCTTTTTATTCAATCCTTGATATATATATATGTATATATATATATATATATATATATATATATATATATATATATATATATATATATATATATATATATAAACATATATATATATATATATATATATATATATATATAACATATATATATATATATATATATATATATATATATATATATAAACATATATATATATATATATATATAAACATATATATATATATATATATATATATATATATATATATAAACATATATATATATATATATATATATATATATATATATATATATATAAACATATATATATATTAAGGATTGAATAAAAAGAACACAACGGAAATATTGTACGTCTCTCTCTCTATATATATGTATATGTATGTATATATATGAGTACGTGGTGTGTATGTATGTATATATATATATGTGTACGTGGTGTGTGTGTGTTTGTGTCTGAGTGAAAGTGTACACCACATAAATCAGTATATGGAAGGATACCGAACGGAGCGGAACGGAATAAATCCATCAACCACAATACACCCCCCCCCCATCCACACACCTTTCAAACACACACATACACATGCATACGCGCACATACACACACAGAGGCACACACACACACATATACACGCACACAATCATACACACACACTCACATACACACGCGCGCGTATATATATATATATATATATATATATATATATATATATATATATACACAAACTCAAAAACAGATATACGCAAGCATGTATATACATATGTCAGGACGTATATTTATCTCGGTACGCGGGTATCTATATTATATAATACATATTCCACAATGTATCCATTGAAATATGCGTATACATATACACCTGTTTTTTGGTCTCTGTCTGTCTGTCTCTATCTCTCTCTTCTCTTTGTCTCTCTCTTCTCTTTGTGTCTATCTATCTATCCAGTCAGCCCTCCCCCTCTCTCTCTATCTATCTATTTACCTACCTCCCTATCTGTCTATCTATCTACCTACCTACCTATCTGTCTATCTATCTATCCAGCTAGCCAGCCCCCCCTCTCTCTTTCTGTCTCTTCTACAACTAGCTTGTCTTTTTGTTAAGAACAAGTCATTCATTCACTCATTCATTCATTCATCAGGTTCTTCGTTTTTGCCTTGTGGCACTTGGGGCGACAGCAAGGTCGTTCCACCTTCTAACACTGAGAAGCATCCTTAACAGCTTGTTCCATTGTTAACCCTCTGCCCTAAAGATCTTCTGTTATCTTTCTCCGTCGTGTTTCCTTTCGTCTTCTTTTACTTTGAGGAACCCAATGCGATCCTGACAATTCAATTCGGTTTCTAGCGACAAACTCAACCCAGCCATTTTCCATCTCCTTGCTTCAATAGTTTCTCTTATTGGTTTCACGTTAGCCTTGGAGTGTCGTTGGCTATTCGAGATCATATTCGGCCAGAAGACCTTCAAAATCATTTCGTAAACATTTATTTCGAAACGCCTCCAAATTTCTCTTCCATACTCGACCCAGCCATTTTCCACCTCCTTGCTTCAATAGTTTCTCTTATTGGTTTCACGTTAGCCTTGGAGTGTGGTTGGCTATTCGAGATCATATTTGGCCAGAAGACCTTCAAAATCATTTCGTAAACATTTGTTTCGAAACGCCTCCAAATTTCTTTTCCATACTCGACCCAGCCATTTCCATCTCTCTCTCTCTCTCTCTCTCTCTCTATCTATCTATCTATCCTAACAATAGTATGTGCTGCTCCTAATATTTAGGCTTATACAGCTGACCCCAAATCGTCACCCCTATAAAGGCGTCGCCCTTCGTTGACTGTCACTCCCTGCTTCGTACGTTACTGGTCTTGACCACAGGCTCTTCCCGGTCAGAGCAAGTCCGGGCGTCACTTGGGCACCACCACCCCTCCGTGCGTCGCCCGACCCGAAAACTTTCCGGGTTCCCCAAATCCAATCTTGACGTAACCCCGTAAACCCCCATCCTCATTCTTGCCATTTTTGTGGTCCCACTTCCGCAATAACCACGTTGTTCCCCAAGTATTTCCGTGGCACTCCTTTCTAAAATATCTCAGTGATAGTTTTGCCCTGCATACGTTTATTAAACAGTAATCAGTGATAAATACTGTATATAATATATCTTCCTTAACTTTGCACTTTGTTTCCTCTCCATCTTATTTCTCGGCAACCATTTCATTTCATTTTTCTCTGCGTTTCTACGTTCCGTCATTTTCCCAATATGTATGTTGTTGTTGTTGGCACTCTCCGTCGCTTACGATCCGTCGAGGGTTCCAGTTGATCCGATCAACGGAACAAGCCTGCTGCTCGTGAAATTAACGTGCAAGTGGCTGAGCACTCCACAGACGCGTGTAACCCTTAACGTAGTTCTCGGGGGGGGGGGGATATTCAGCGTGACACTGAGTGTGACAAGGCTGACCCCTTTGAATTACAAGCACAACAGAAACAGGAAGTAAGAGTGAGAGAAAGTTGTGGGGTGGAAGAGTACAGCAGGGTTCGCCACCACCATCCCCTGCCGGAGCCTCGTGGAGCTTTTAGGTGTTTTTCGCTCAATAAACACTCACGACGCCCGGTCTGGGAATCGAAACTGCGATCCTATGACCGCGAGTCCGCTGCCCTAACCACTGGGCCATTGCGCCTCCACCATTCTCCCAATATAACCACGTAAAGACAGCCGTTTTCTCATTGGGGACGTGTTTTCCTCTCACTATTATTTTCAGCGACAAAGGCGTCGAGCTGGCAGAATCGTTAGCACGCCGGACGAAATGCTTCGTGGCATTTCGTCTGCCGTTACGTTCTGAGTTCAAATTCCGCAAGTCGCACTACTGAAAGAAAAAAAAAAAAAAAATTGAAGCTAAGTTTTCGTCAGGTGTGCCATTCAGAAAAGTCCTGTGGGTCGCAGTTTGTGTATGAAAATTTTAAAAGAACAACGGAGGAACGTCAACGAGATGAGGATCAACTCAGAGTTGAACCCCGCTGCTTCCTATCCACAGGAGCGTAAACATAGGAATGTTGATATTCATCCTTTTATTTTGTGGTGCCAACAACTGGAAAGTGCAGGTGTATTTCAAAGAAGCGCTCATGTTCTCGAGTCATATTGTGATAACGAAACAACGCCCTTCTTGTGGTCTGACTTGACAAAAAATTATCCTGATTGTCGTATGGACGTTGCTTCGAGAACGCAATTTGTAGTGAAATACGGGAGAGGAAGGGCTCAGAATTACGAAGTATTTAACCAGGAGGGGAATGGCCTCTGTACAGTGAAATCTGCCGAACCGCTACGTTACGGGAACAGAAACAAGACAGCTCCGATAACACCAGTTGTCAAACGATGAGAGTGGGGGTTTAAAAACATAAACACAAAGCTTCACACACACACACACACACACACACACACACACACACACACACACACACACACACACATATATATATATATATATATATATGTATATATATATATACAACAGGCTTCCATACAGTTTCCGTCTACCAAATCCTTTCAAAAATCGTCGGTGGTAGAAAACACTTGTTCAAGGTTGTCATGAAGTGGGATTGAACCACAAACCACGTGGTTGCAAAGTGAGTTTCTTAACCACACACACACACACACACACACACATTAGACCGCGACCCAACCCCTCCTCCTCCACCCCACGTTCCGCAATCGTCTTCTTCCCAGTATAATGATTATCTCCGCCACCACCACCACCGCCGCCACCACCACTACCACTACGCCGCCGCCCTCATCGCCTTGCTTGTCTGACGCCCACCCAAAAAATCAACCAAGCATCAACCCAAATCCACCCCAACACCATCACCACCATATACCCATCCGACCCCCCTCCTCCTCCCCCCACTCGCCATCCACCCGGCCACCCCGCCCTTCCATCCACCCCAGTTCAATTACAACAGCTGTAGTAATACTCAACACCAACAAATATCAAATTGCCGGTTTCTATTCTGTGAGGATTCTGCTGAATCATGACAACTTTTGTGGTGGTGGTCACGGCGGTGTGGCAGTGCTGGTGCCGGTGGTGGCTGGTCGTCGTAAATAGCTGTAGTAATAGTGGTGGTGGTGAATTGTGGTGGTTGTAGTGGTGGTGGTGGTGGTGGTGGTGGTGGTAGTGAATTGTGGTGGTTGTAGTGGTGGTGGTGGTGGTGGTGATGGTGGTGAATTGTGGTGGTTGTAGTGGCGGTGGTGGTGGTGGTGGTGGTGGTGGTGGTGAATTGTGGTGGTTGTAGTGCTGGTGGTGGTAAACGATGCTAGTAACAGTGGTGGTGGTGGTGGTGGTGGTGGTGGTAAACGATGCTAGTAGCAGTGGTGATGGTTGTGGTGGTGGCGGTTGTGGTGGTTGTAGTGGTGGTGGTGGTGGTAGTAGTGGTTGTGGTGTTGTTGATGATGGTGGTGGTGGTGGTAGTGGTAGTTGTGGTTGCGGTGGTGGTGGTGATTATTTTAGTGGTGATGATGACGATGATGATGGTGGTTGTAGTGGTGGATGTGGTGATGTTTGTAGCGTCTGGTGGTAGCTTATAGTGGTAGTGGTACTGGTGGTGGTGGTGGTGGAGTAGGGTGGTGTGTGACGATGGTGGTGGTGGGGTACGGTGCCTTTCAGTTTTGGCTATTGTGGTAGTTGTAGCTATTGTGGTAGTATCGGTTATGGTATTAGTGGTGGTGCTGTTGGTGGTAGTAATGTAGTATCTGTTGTTGTTAATGTGTGTGCGTGTGTTATTTGTTTACTACCCACAAGGGGGCTACACACAGAGGGGACAAACAAGGACAGACAAACGGATTAAGTCGATTATATCGACCCCCAGTGCGTAACTGGTTCTTATTCAATCGATCCCTGAAAGGACGAAAGGCAAAGTCGACCTCGGCGGAATTTGAACTCAGAACGTAGCGGCAGACGAAATACCGCTAAGCATTTCGCCCGGCCTGCTAACGTTTCTGCCAGCTCGCCTCTCTAGTGTGTGTGTGTGTGTGTGTGTGTGTGTGTGTGTGTGTGTGTGTGTGTGTGTGTGTGTGTGTGTGTGTGTGTGTGTGTTTGAGTGTGAACATATGTGCATATGCATGCATGTGCACACACACACACACACAAACATATATACATCATCATCATTGATATTATTTAACGTCTGTTTTCCATGCTGGCATGGGTTGGATGGCTTGATAGGAACTTGTAAGACAATGGACAGTACCAGCTTCCATATATTGTCTGCCAAGCTGCTTGACAGCCTGTGCGTGCGTGCAATGCCGTGTGGGCACAGTCCATCATTACTCCACTTGTGGCGCCACATATTCAATCAAAAAATCAAGGTAAACATCCGCAGAAAATTGACCGATCTGTCTTGTGGAGTAAAATGGACCAACGATTCGATCACGCAGCAGACATCATTCACCTTTTGCTCTATCTCGGTGAAGTTCCTTAGTCACATGGTGGTGGTGGTGGTGGTGGTGGTGGGGGGGGGGTTCCGATTTCTACATCCACACATTATGTGTGCCCAGTTTCCCCTGTAACAAGAAAGGTTTGCCTCATCACTAAAACCAAAATTCGGGCGGGGTACGCTTGCACCCTCAGAAATCCGTTCCAGTATGTTAAATTGCAAACTCTTTCCGCCCTGGTTTATCAGTTGACACGAGTGCCAATAACGGTTGCACTTAGTAAGCTTACACTCGCAAGTTCTTGTGGAGGGCTTTGATTACTTTTAAACGTGGTAGCTCTACCTGCTGCCTGGCAGCATAAAGTATGGACTTTGTAGAAGAACTAGCAAAGGTTCGTCTTAAACGATCAATGATTTCTTCGGATAATTTTGGCCGTAAAGTTCTCCCTTTATCCAAACACTTGTTCCTCTTTCCATAAATTTCTTGTGCGTGGCTGTGTTGTAAGAAGCTTGCTTCCAAACCACATGGTTCCGGGTTCAGTCCCACTGCGTGGCACCTTGGGCAAGTGTCTTCTACTATGATAGCCTCGGGCCGAACAAAGCTTTGTGAGTGGATTTGGTAGACGGAAATTGAAAGAAGCCTTTCGTATATATATATGTGTGTGTGTGTGTGTGTGTGTGTGTGTGTGTGTGTGTGTGTGTGTGTGTGAGTGTGTGTATGTTTGTCCCCCACTCACCATCACTGAACAACCAACGTTGGTGTGTCTACGTCCCCGTTAAGTTAGCGGTTCGGCAAAAGACACCGATGGAATAAGTACTAGGCTTCCAAAGAATAAGTCCTGGGGTCGATTTGTTCGACTAAATGTAGTGCTCCAGCTTGGTCGCAGTCAAAAAGAATAAAAGAATGTCTATGTATATATATATATATATATATATATTTATTTATTTATGTGTTTCAGCCAAGTGGCTGCGGTCATGCTGGTATATATATATAAAATATGGTAATTAATCATATATTAATTAATATCGATTAATTTTCAGGAGGCCAGCACATCTAAAGAATCAAAGAGATTCAGAAATAATATCTGCAATCTTAGGGGATTAAGGTACATTTTTAAAAATAACGTTGACCACTAACGTGGACAATTAATGTGCTAGAAATAGATCACATCTTGTGTCTATTAAGACCTAAATTGCCCGCTTACGTTTTGGTATACTGCTATATTTCATGCTGAGAGCAATTTAGGTCTTAATAGACACAAGATGTGATCTATTTCTAGCACATTAATTGTCCACGTTAGTGGTCAACGTTATTTTTAAAATATATATATATATATATATAGGTATAATATACGTGTGTATATATATATATATATATATATATATATATATATATATATATATATATATATGTTTATATAGATACACACACATTTATATATATGTATATATATATATATATATATATATATACATATATATATATATATATATATATATATATATATATATATATATATATATATATATATATACATGTGTATGTATATGTATGTCAATATGCCCACATGTGTATGACATGCCCACACGTGTGCATGTCTTTCCAGAGAAGCTGCCAATCACCCTGCATATCAGTGACATGATCTTTGCAAACATCTGTCACGCCTCACGCCGACGCATCCCGTTGCCATGTTCTGACACAGCCACCGCATTTGCTCTGGGGTGCGTGTGTGAGAGAGAGTCAGACACACACACACACACACACACACACACACACACACACACACACACACACACACACACACATACACACACATACACACACGTTCACGAAGTTACACTCACAAATACGTTTGTGTCTGTGATTATATATATATATATATATATATATATATATATATTTATATATATATATAATATATATATATACGTATGTATGTGTATATGTATGTATAAATGTATGTGTGTGTATGTACCTTTTGTGTGTGTGTGTGTGTGTATATATACACATGCGTGTGGGTATGTGTGCGCATGTTCCTCCGTATCCATTCATGTGTATGTATAGTGAGTATGTGTAAGTATTATGTATATATGTATGTTCATATATATATATATATATATATATATATATATATATATATATGCATATATATGTATATATATATATGTATATAGATATATAGATGTATATATATGCATATATATATATATATATATATATATATATATATATGCATACATACATATCTAACAAGAGAGAGAGAGTGTGAGGGGTGAAGGGTGGGGGAGAGAAAAAGAGGAAGAGGGAAAGCAAGAACAGAGAGAGACAGAGAGAAATTGTATGAAGTTGGAGGTAAAGACCAGGAGTTTAAATGGATAAATAGACTGTCATTAAAATAGACACATTGACAGATTGACAGAAGGAGACACACATACACACGCGGCGCGCACCGTCTCAGAATTATAGAGCACCACACAAATATAAGTAGTGTGTGTGGCCACGCTGGGGCAACGCCCTGAATGGTTTTTAGTCGAACAAAATAGACACCAGTGCTATAATTTTTTTTTTCTTTGGAAAATTTGGTGTTTATCTTTTCGGAATACTTCAGCCGAACCGGTAAGATACAGGGTCGTTAACAAACCGACACCGGTTGTGAAGCGGTGTTAGGGGACAATGAACAACAATGCCATGTCTCACGCACACACAAATGACCGAGCCGAGGCTACTGCAGAAGATACTTGTCCAGTATCTATGTGTCCAATATCCATTACTCTTTTACTCTATTTTACTCTTTTACTTGTTTCAGTCTTTTGACTGTGGCCATGCTGGAGCACCGCCTTTAGTCGAGCAAATCGACCCCAGGACTTATTCTTTGGAAGCCTAGTACTTATTCTTTCGGTCTCTTTTGCCGAACCGCTAAGTTACGGGGACGTAAACACACCAGCATCGGTTGTCAAGCGATGTTCGGGGGACAAACACAGACATACAAACACATACACACATACATATATATATATATACATATATACGACAGGCTTCTTTCAGTTTCCGTCTACCAAATCCACTCACAAGGCATTGGTCGGCCCGAGGCTATAGTAGAAGGCACTTGCCCAAGATGCCACGCAGTGGGACTGAACCCGGGACCATGTGGTTTGTAAGCAAGCTACTTACCACACAGCCACTTCTACGCCTATATGTATATATATATATATATAAATATATATATATTTATATAATGGAGAAATTGTACAAAATCACCTGCACAATTTCGATTATCTGTTGTTATCCGTAGATTTATTGCAGGAACTTCGGAGTGGCGGTTGGGGTAACAGTATTAATAAAATAGGAGATGGAATGTGTAATAGACTTTATTGGGTACAACACACGTTTCGACCCGTTCTGGCTCTCTTCGGGTACATCAATAAAAAGTCTCACTAGAGATTTCCTCAGTCGGCTTACGTACCGCTATATGTCCATGAAATTAGAGGATAGGCGCAGGAGTGGCTGTGTGGTAAGTAGCTAGCTTACCAACCACATGGTCCCGGGTTCAGTCCCACTGCGCGGCATCTTGGGCAAGTGTTTTCTACTATAGCCTCGAGCCGACCAAAGCCTTGTGAGTGGATTTGGTAGACGGAAACTGAAAGAAGCCCGTCGTATATATGTATATATATATGTATGTGTGTGTGTATGTTTGTATGTGTGTGTTTGTTCCCCCAACATCGCTTGACAACCGATGCTGGTGTGTTTATGTCCCTGTAACTTAGCGGTTCGGCAAAAGAGATCGATAGAATAAGTACTAGGCTTCTAAAGAATAAGTCCTGGGGTCGATTTGCTCGACTAAAAGGCGGTGCTCCAGCATGGCCACAGTCAAAAGACTGAAACAAGTAAAAGAGTAAAAGAGTATATATATATATATATATATATATATATATATATTTACTTGGAGAATGGAGCAACAAATACAAGAAAAAGCATTTTCGTTGGACTAGATAGCCGTTGTTTTATTATGTGGAGCTTGTGAAATGAGTCAGTGTGGAGGTTTAGGTTATGTAATGAGTCATTTTATATATTATGTCTTAGTCACTTACGTACGTTTCGATGCAGCCAGTAGTTTGGCCGATCTCTTCAGAGTGTTGAAGGGTATATTCGAAGTTTGTGGTGTGCGAAATGTAGGAGAAGTAATTATTGGGTGTAGTATATGTGGTGGTGTGATAGTGGTGATAGGTAAATAGAGCCTATATTTATATATATAACAGTATTAGGAGATGGAATGTGTAATAGACTTTATTGGGTACAACACACGTTTCGACCCGTTCTGGCTCTCTTCGGGTACATCAAGAAAAAGTCTCACTAGAAATTTCCTGAGTCGGCTTACGTACCGCTATATGTCCATGAAATTCGAGGATATATATATATATATATATATATATATATATATATATATATATATATATATATATATATATATATATATATATATAAGTCGTATGTCCAAATTTGGTCAAATGCGTCTTTTTTTTTTCAGTATTTATTTTTGTTTGCAAGAGCTGGTTCTATTGGTCAAACTATCGTATCTCCAGCTGCTTCAGACGCCAAGATATCAAAAAATTGTTTAAGAGTAGAAACAACGGTTTTGCTGGTGTCTTTGTTGCTGCTGCTGCTACTGTTGCTGCTGTTGTTGTTGCTGCTCTCATTATTGTAGCTGTTGTCCTTGCTGTTATTTAAACCTTGGTTAATTCCAATAGCTGTTCCAGCCATGATCATCCAGCTGAAAAAACCAACCACAATCTACATCCAGTTCTATTCCTCCGAACCGCGTTTGTTTCGTTCACATTCAAAAGATGGCGCGATTTGTTATCGGAGGGTGGATTAGGCTGTCATTTCTGCTGGTCAAATGACCACATAGCGATGCACCATGGTTCACTTGTTAACCACAATGGTGGTGGCGACGTCGGCGGCGGTTGTGGTGGTGGTGGTGGTGGTGGTGGTGGCGGCGCCGTCGGTGTTGTTCTTGTTGTTGGTGTTGTTGGTGGTGGTGGTAGCAGAGGTCTTCTGTCGTGGTGGTGGCAGCAGCCGCGGCGTCGACCGACCGTCGTAGTCGCGGCGTCAGTGGTCGTCGTGTTGACGGCGGTGGCTGGCGGTGATGACGACTGCAGCGTCGATCACTGTTTGTGTGTGTGTGTGTGTGTGTGTGTGTGTATGCAGTGTTAGGGGCAGTTGTGTGTATGTGGGTGAGGAGGAAGGTGCATTGCTGCGCAGGGTGACAGCAGAAGTGCAGGAGGTGGTGCAGGCGATGGTGGTGGTGGTGGTGGTGGTGGTGAGGGTGGAGGGGGCTTTTCAATGGAGAGCTTGACAGGGTTTCCTGTTATGACATACGTCAACAACAGCCAACCGCTGACAGCAGATATTTTAACACCTTCTCAAAAAAACAAAAAACAAACAAACAAACAAAAAAATGCGGCCCACGAAACATCGACGGTGAAGCTCTATCTGTAACACTTTATCTGCTCATACGGGTACATCTAGCTTAGCTAGTCTCTGTACTTCTCAGCCTCCTCCTCTCTCTCCATCCATCCATCCGTCTGTCTGTCCGTCTACCCGTCTACCCGTATGTCTATCCGTCTGTCTGTCTATTTCTCTCTGTCTGTCTATCTATCTATCTTATTTCTTTATTGCCCACAAGGGGCTAAACATAGAGGGGACAAACAAGGACAGACAAACGGATTAAGTCGATTAAATCGACCCCCAGTGCGTAACTGGTACTTGATTTATCGACTCCGAAAGGATGAAAGGCAAAGTGGACCTCGGCGGAATTTGAACTCCGAACGTAAAGTCAGACGAAATACCGCTGTGCATTTCGCCTGGCGTGCTAACGTTTCTGCCAGCTCGCCGCCTGTCTGTCTGTCTGTCTATCTATCTATCTATCTATCTATCTATCTATCTATTTATGCGTGTGCGCGCACACACACACATACGCACACACACACACACACACACACACACACACACATATATATATATATATATATATACGTACAAACATGGATAACTTGATAAAGGGAGGTATAGATACATTAGGGGTTCTCAGCCGTTTTTATCTGTGAACCGAGCTCCTTGATTACTATATCATTCTAGTGGACCCTCCCCCCCTCATAGCCATTCGATGTTTAAAAACTAGTTTTATAGAAACTTCTTTCCAAATTCCTATTTTGTTTTCCACACATTAACTTTTGTAGGTTGAACTATGGAAAATGTTAGAGAAAGGAACCCAGCTGTTTCTTGCAATACATATCAATACGTACATCTAAAGCAGGGGTTCTCAACCATACACACACACACACACACACACACACACACACACACACACACACACACATATGATAGGCTTCTTTCAGTTTCCGTCTACCAAATCCACTCACAAGGCTTTGGTCGGCCCGAGGCTATAGTAGAAGACACTTGCCCAAGGTGCCACGCAGTGGAACTGAACCCATGACCATACTTTTCGTATATATGTATGTGTGTATATGTTTGTTTGTCTGTGTTTGTCCCCCCCCCCCAGCATCGTTTGACAACCGATGGTGGTGTGTTTACGTCCCCGTAACTTAGCGGTTCGGCAAAAGAGAGACCGATAGAATAAGTACCTGGCTTACAAAGAATAAGTCCAGGGGTCGACTTGCTCGACTAAAAGGCGGTGCTCCAGCATGGCCGCAGTCAAATGACTGAAACAAGTAAAAGAGTAAAAGAGTAAGGAGACAGCCGAAAGATTCAAGAATGGTAAGGAATTAAAAGAGAATGCAAACATAAATTGCAAAACAGAAAAAAACCCCTCATTTACTGCGTCACATACCCACAATGCAACGAAAACTACTTTGGGGAGACGTAAATGTAAATAAACAATAAATTAGGGATTCGTCTCTTAGGAATATTCCATGCTGTGAACATCTCGATATTTGTGCAAATGGAGAATGTGAAACATTCCCATTTTACAAAATAAACAATGAAAATGTTCAAAGACGCAAAACAAAAGAAGAATACTTAATAAAAATTTTAAATCCGAAATTAAGCCAAAAAATAGCCAACACTCCATATGATAAACAATGGTAAAAGAATATTTATAAATTCCTTTTATTTTGGAAAATAGATAAAAAGGATTAACTATGCAAGACAAAGGAAGAATACATCACGAGAACCCTAAGTCCGAAAATAAACCGGAAATAGTTAATGTTACCACTACCACAACAACTTGCTGTTTCATGATAATGTCGGTTACAACGACGAAGGTTCCAGTTGATCCGATCAACGGAACAGCCCGCTCTTGAAATTAACGTGCAAGTGGGTGAGCACTGCACAGACATACTTGTACCCTTAACGTAGTTCTCGGGGGAAGATTCAATAGACACTCACGTCTGGGAATCGAAACTGCGAGTCCCTAACTACAGGGCCATTGCACACCTTCACTCCTCTTTCATACTTTATCCAAGAACACGTATGTTTGAAAAGATAAATCGAAATCGCTGACACGCTCGAGAAAGAAACTTCTCCCAAGAAGGTTAGTGACATTATTTCAAAAATCTCGTCTTTTTTTTGCACCTTGTAAAACAATATCAAGTAATTGTTCACAAAGACTTTGAAGTATAAATATTTGTAAGGGATTTCTCCAAAACGTTTTATTGTAGGGGTTGCAACTTCAACGGATACCAATCGGTGCAGTTGAAACATGTACAAGGTCTTTGTAAAGCTATATTTTACTGGGTCTAGTCGATCGACTGTCGCCATGATGGCGTATCACCTTCAAAAATTTAATTGATTGTACTGACCTCAGCACGTATTTCAATCTGGCATTTATCTTATTGACCTCTGCTTCATGAACTGCTAACTTTGAGACATAGCAGGACACAATACTTGATTTAACAACAAATGGACTTTGTGGTCGAGAAGTTTGCTTCCCAACCACGTCGTTCCACGTTCAGTACCTCTGTTTCTTTTCTTAGTCAGATCCATATAATCCTGGCTCGAGCTAGCTTAAGACCAACAGACAATACATCTGTGACCATCCCCTCGCATTGGGGTTTATGTCTTCCAACACCGTCATCCAATATATATGCCTTACTTACTTGAAAGTGTGTGATTCGAGGGAGATTTGGTTGCTACATTCAGCAATTCGATCAATCCGTAAAG
>NC_142957.1:13100811-13103311 GCF_046866305.1 Octopus bimaculoides | reverse complement strand
CACACACACACACACACACACACACACACACACACACACACACACACATATATGGGGGATGTATTCTATCCTATCACTAACTTTAAGGTTGTTAACAATTCTTCTTGCCTCCAAATTCACCACTTTATATAAATTTGTGTTATCTTTTTATTTTTATTGTTTAATCACGCGTTTAATTATGTTATATCAAATTAATTTACAATTTCCTTATTTTAAAATTGTTTGCGTATATACGTTATGATGTATATATACCATATTATGATGTATGCTGTTCGAAAGTAGACGTTTGGAAACATCTTTGTCAACCGCGTATAAGATCTTTTGTCCTGTCGGACTTTACAACGATCTTATCCGAGTTCTTTATGTCTCTAAGTTTTTCCTTCATATCTCTCTAGAGTTGCATGTTGAATTTGCGGAATTTAATTTTTCTAATAAGCCTGAAAAGGTCTGTTTCAAAGGCTTCCAATTCCGAAACAGGTGGCGGATTTTTGGAAGATTTAAGTCCGTATTTGTTTCCCTTAATTTCTGCTTTGTATCAAAGAAGGCTTTCCATCTTATTCTTCGAATAAACTCTTCCATTTTTTTTGGTATGACTCTTGAGGAATTGCTTTTGTGCCGGAATGGGTATGTTTCTTAGAGAAAAATCCAATGGGTAAACTTCTATTTCTTTCAGCTGTTTTTTCTTCCTATTTGTGGAGAGTCGCTCAAACTTTCTAAAAAAAAGGAACGGCTTACCCCAGAGTAAGCACATAAATGCGAAAGGTGGAAAAATAGTTCTCGAATACTGGAGGTAGAGTAATATGCTTTATTAAAAAGCAGCAAGAATGTCACAAAACCTGTTACTCAGAGTTTCATGTAGCTTATAAAAGACCTGTGAAATGTAATCTTTGCCTCGCAGAAAAGTTCTTCATCCTGTTCCAGGATAAACATGCTTTGAACCAGAGACGCGAGATCTTAAATACCTACAGGCACGCTACGAGGTTCAACAAATTAGTGACTAATTTATTAAGATAGGGAGAAAAACAGGAGACCGCGGGGTGTGCTGAACAACTTTTGTTAAAATTTTTCTCTCTGAATAATATAAAAAAAAACTGCCGAAACATTGTGACGGTTTGATTAGAGAAAGAAAGGCGTTTGCTACTATAATTGGTTGCATTGAAAGTCTTTTATAAAAACCTGGTCAACAGTCCTCACCCTTCTAACTAAAAGCACAACGATTGTCTTTGATGTTCTAGATCTATCGAAAAGAATACAGAAAGGAGACAGCCTGTCTGCTTCTATTTGTTTTGGTACTAAACCCGCTATCATTTCTTTTAGAAAAATTCCGTAGTTAAGTGCTAAGGTCTTTCACAGTAAGAAACCCGAATGTAACAAACTCGTGGTTTGTTCCTGGCCGATGTTAAGTTCTATATAAGAAGCGTATCTATAACGTTGAGAAACGACTGGTTTTTAATATGAATATTTTCTGCTGTTTTTTGAAGTTGAATTTGACCAATGGAATTGTTAGTATTTGATAGCTGAACGTGGGAAAATTAGTTCCGATGAAGAAACCATTAACATCTAAAGTTTCTCTATTGCTGTTTCTGTGTCTCTGCATTATTCTGCAGAACAAAAGCTCCAAATATTTGAGAAATGTGTTGAGTGTAATAATATATATAATGTTAGAACAGAATGGGACGATTAGGCGCGGCAGTTTGGATGCTAACGTAGGGGGTAGACCAAGAACAAGATGGTTGGCTGATAGCCATAGTCTCAGTTGGTCATGCTTGGGAATCCAACCAGAAAGTGTAATGACAGTTGCGTCTAATAGGACCCTGTGGTGGGGTGCTTGAGGATTCTGCCCCAACAACAGGTTGGGGAACCGAGGGTAGACTACGGATGAGATACCTGGATGATATGCATGGTCTGTGTTGGTCATGCTTGGAAATCCTACAGAAAAGAGTAATGACTTCCCCGCCACCATCACCACAACCTCGACACCCCCCCACCACAACCTCGACGCCCCCCCCCCCCACCATCGTCACAACCTCGACGCCCCCCCCCCCACCACCATCATCGTCACAACCTCGATTACCACCATCGCCAACATCGTCCCTACCTCGATCCCCACCATCACCATAAACTCGCCTGTCCCCCTCCCCCTCCCCCCATCACCACAACTATCTACTGCCTTCAATCCACCTCCAATCCGTACATCTATTTGAAAACATGCGCAGTAATTAGAGCAGGAAATCTATGGCGCAAACGACTTGAAAAACCCACCACAAACGACTTGAAAAAAAACCTCACTCTAAACCCGCCCCGGATTTGCTTCCCAAAACCTCCATATCTCTCCAAGCGAACCCCAGAACAGGTCGCAATGTTCCCAAAACCCAGAACAGGCACTCATTTCCATACGTTTCCGAACTCCTCACCATCGGCCCTCGACCGTCCAACTCCTCACCTCGAACGGTCTCAAACTCGAAATCGATCCAAAATATCAACAAACTACCCCTTTATC
>NC_142957.1:13058311-13060811 GCF_046866305.1 Octopus bimaculoides | reverse complement strand
CACGCAGCCACGCATATATACACATATATATACACAGATACGATAGGCTTCTTTCAGTTTCCGTCTACCAAATCCACTCACAAGGCTTTGGTGGGCCGGAGGCTATAGTAGAAGACACTTGCTCAAGGTGTCACGCTGTGGTGACTGAAATGGAGACAATGTGTTTGAAAAGCTAGCTTGTTAACCGCATAGCCACGTCTGCTTCTTATCTTAATCTCATGCTTCTTCTCGTCATTGACTTGCGGCCAAGTTGGGGCAACACCTATGCTTTATTTAGAAAAAATTCCTGTGGCAATAGAGAAGTGGTAACGTGTGCAAAGTTAATGAATTGGAAGTGTTTAGTCACGAGTTTGTAGATAGTCAAACGAGAGTCTTTTAAGCAACGAATAATGAGATGGCTATCATTTGACAAAGCGAGGTAATCAGCAAACTCTCTCTCTCTCTCTCTCTCCTTCTCTCTCTCTCAAATTCCCTCTCTCTCTCTCAAATCCCCCCCCCCTCTCTCTCTCTCATACACGCACACGTGTGTCTTTATATGTGTGTGTGTGTGTTTGTATTGGCGCAGGCGTGGCTATATAGAAAGACGAATGCTTTCTCAACCAACATGGTTCCGGGTTCAGTCCCACTGCGCGACACCATGGGCGAGTGTCTTCTACTATAGCGCCAGCCAACCAAAGCCTTGTAAATTGATTTGGTAAACGGGACCTGTCCACTAAACTGATGGAAACTAAACGAAGCGTGTCGTCTTTACACACACACACACACATTCATATATGTATATACGACGGGCTTCTTTCAATTTCGTCCACCAAATCCACTCACAAGGCTTTGGTCGGCCCGAGGCTATAATACAAATCCCTCGCTCAAGGTGTCACGCGCTAGGAATGAATCTGGGACCATGTGGTAAGGGAGCAAGCTTCTCACCACACAGCCACGCCTACGTATGTATGTATGTATGTATGTATGTATGTATGTATGTATGTATGTACATACTCATATACGCACAGATATAACGGATGTGCTTTGAGCGTATGCTATGATTCTGTGTTACGCGGTTAGATGTCCCAACACAACGACCGAGCGGAGACAAATTATTTATTTAATAACAAAACATCAACAACTTCAACATGTACAGGATGAAGCCATGCTTTCATCTTGACAACGATTCATCGCGAGACTGTCTATAAACATATGTCTATCATAAATAAACATTATGTTTTGTTACAGAGGAAATATCTAAGCTTTGCTTCGCTGTATTGGGACGTCTAGCGATGTAATATTATCTCTAGCGTGCTTGGCGAATATATCCGTTGTTCAAATTTTAGGTTATGTTTTTTGTACAGTCAAAATGCACATTCATATATATATAGGCGCAGGCGCGGCTGTGTTGTAGGAAGCTTGCTTCCCAACCACATGGTTCCAGGTTCAGTCCCACTGCATGGCACCGTGGGCAAGTGTCTTGTACTACAGCCTCGGGCCGACCAAAGACTTGTGAGGTCGATTTAGTCGACGGAAATTGAAAGATGCCCGTCGTATGTATATATATATATATATATATATATATATCATAAGGTTTTTAAACTTTTAAATTTTCATATTCAAAAGAGACGGAGACTTCAAATTCGATATATCGAATAAATCGATATATCGAATTTAAAGTCTCTGTCTCTTTTGAATATGAAAATTTAAAAGTTTAAAAACCTTATGATATAAATATAAACTGTGAGAACGACCCTTAAGGAATCTAATTAATGATCTCCTAAGGTAAGTTCTTATGCTATATTGGTAACGGTTGCTACATCCTCTGGGAAAAAAATTATTATATATATATATATATATATATATATATATATATGTATATATAATAATATTAGGGACAAAATCCAAAATTACAGGTAAAAAATTCAATTAAAATCAATTTATAAAAAATTAAAATTAAAATCTTGAAAATTGGTTATTTTCCCTAAAACTATATATATGTATATATATATATATATATATATATATATATATATATATATATATATATATATATATATATATATATATATATATATATATATATATATATATGTAGGCGCAGACACGTCTGTATGGTGAGAACCTTGACCCCCCAACCACATGGTTTCGGTTTGAGCCCCGCTGCATCACACCTGGGTACATTTGTTCGACTACAGCTTCCGGCCAGAAAACGCCTTGTGGGTGGATTTGGTAGACGGAAACTGGAAGAAGATCGTCGTGTATATATATATATATATATATATATATATATATATATATATATATATTATGATAATACCATAATAATATGTTAATAAATTAACATATGTCAATGTAAACGCCTAATTTTCCGTTTAACATACTGTATATATAAATATATATTTAAAGAATATATATGCATGTATACACACATATATGTACATACTTACATCTACATGGGTATATAGATGCATATCAAGGTACAGGACGTTAGAACAATGAACTACAGACCACGGAACGA
>NC_142957.1:13038311-13055811 GCF_046866305.1 Octopus bimaculoides | reverse complement strand
TCACCTTTCAACAGCTTAGAAAGTGAGCATCCGAGAACAGAATAAAAGAAGAGATTTAGTTTGGATAGATACCATGACGTCATATAAGCTGCTAAACTTTTGATGTGATGTTATAATGGGAAGATAAACTATTCTTCCTGTTTAGTCTGCTCTCGGACACACATGCACACATACACACACACACACACATACATACATACATACATACATACATATACATACACACACACAAACACACATATATACAGACACACACATATGTATGTATGTATGTATGTGTATATATATATGAATATCTGTATTATTTTTTCTTCTTAGTATTTTATATTCCTATTTTATTTTATATTATTATTTCATTTTTGTTATGTTATTTTATTGTATTGTTTATAACCACCAACTTAACACTACACACTGAATTGTGGTAAGGTATGGACGGATTCCGGAGTACCGAGAAAATTATGTATAAATATATCAAATTAAGAATTCTACGAGGTATAGTACAATGCAAAATACCAAACGGAACCTCACCTCTTATATCTCATCTTTCTTCCTCCTTTAACGCCTATGTGATATAATTCTTGGGAGAGAATACATTTGCGGCTGAAGATAGCTTTATATTGTCAATTATACACTGATGTAACAACTATGAAGCTTGAAACACGTGTACCGCAGAATCCTTTGTGTTTTGTTTTTATTTTTGCATTTACAATTTATTCTTTCACCTCAACCACGAGCTGGCATACGCTGGTGCTTACAATTGTCAAGTATTACCTCTAACATTTACTTATATATATATATATGTATATATATATATATATATATATATATATATATATATATATATATATATATGTATATACAGGGGTTGGACAAAATAATGGAAACACCTTAAAATTTCAAACAAATGCATTTTAATATGGGGTAAGACCACCTTTGGTACATTCCGGTTCAGTGCCACAGTACAACACTTTGGGCCGACCAAAGTCGATTTGGTAGACGGAAACTGAAAGAAGCCCGTCGTGGGTATATATACATACATACATACATACATATATATATATATATATATATATATATATATATATATATATATATATATATATGTATATATATGTATATATATATATATATATATATATATATATATATATATATATATATATACTGAACCGGAAACCATGTGGCTGCAAAGCGATATTCCTAAACCGAAACCTATGCTTTCGCCCGTCATTCAAAAAGATCTGTTGAGGTGTGTCTGACCAAAGTACCAGCCTAGGGCGAAACAAAAACGCCAGCAAAATAGTAAATACCAGTACAAATGGTTTGATTGCATGAGATTAAAGTTAAAGTAAGGGTGGTGTTGACGAAGGTGGTGGTGGTGGTGGTGGTGTTGATGGTTGATGGTGGTGGTGGGTATTGGTGGTCGAGGTAATTGTTGTTGTTGGCGGCGGTGGTGGCGGTAGTGGTGGCTCATGATGGCGAAGGTAGTGGTGGTGGCGAAGGTAGTGGTAGTGGTGAAGGTAGTGGTGGTGGCGAAGGTAGTGGTAGTGGTGAAGGTAGTGGTGGTGGCGAAGGTAGTGGCGGCGGTGGGTCGCGGACAATTGGCGGCTTGTCAGTGGGTTTTGGCCACCCTAATAATAATAGCGAGGGTGGGGGGGTAGGTAATCGTCCAGGGGGTGGGTGGCGGTGGTGAGGGTGATTATTGGGCTTATTGATTACAGGGCGGTGGGGAAGGAATGTGGGGTCACGATGGGGTGGGGGTTGAAGCGATACGATTATCATCAATTTGATGCTAATAACCGGTGCTATCTTGCCCAACACACATACCACACGCACACATATATAGACACGTACACCACGCACGCACAACACAGACACACACACCACCACAGCTACACACGCACACATACACTCATATACACACATACAAACACGCGTATATAATTAATTACACACGTATACATACATACATACATACATACAAACACACATATTCATACATACACACAAAAATACATATATTCATGCATACACACACACACATGCATACATACATACGTACATACATACACACTACATACATGCACACATACATACATACATACATACATACATACATACATATATATATATATTCATACATATATACATACACACATACATACATTCATACATACATACACACATATATTCATACATACACACAAAAATACATATATTCATACATACACACACAGACACACACACACACACACACACACACATACATGCATACATACAAACACACAGAGACACGCACACGAAACACGCACGTCATATTATCGAGAAGAATGCCACACGTCAAAAATCCCCCTTTTCAACGAAACCCTCACGAACACCCTCCCCCCCACTCTTCCCCCACACACCTCTTCCCGTGACCATCCTTACATCTAACACTCCCACCCACCCACTCACCCACCCACCCGCAATCACTAAAGAATCCACCACCACCACCAACAACAACAACAACACTACCGCCACCGCCACCGCCATCACCACCACCACCACCTAGTCCCGCCAGGTCCACCAGCCCCCACCACCTAGTCCCGCCAGGTCCACCAGCCCCCACCAACATCCACCCCCCTCTTCCCCGCATTATTCGCCATTGCCACGAACGCCACCATTACACCCCCCACACCGTCACCCTCCACGCAGTGCGCCGCCAACCCCGAAGCGCCGCCGAGCTCGACTGATACTTATACGTTCCTAATGAAATGGCTGCTTATCACGCATTATGCGCATGTCATAATAATGATGAGGAGTTAAAGAAAGGTGGTGGGGAAGAGGTGTGTGTGTGTGTGTGTGTGTGTATATATATATATATATATGTATGTATGTACGTATGTATGTATGTATTGCGTGACTGTGTGGTAAGAAGCTTGTTTCCCAACCACATGGTTGCGGGTTCAGTCCCGCTGCGTTGGACCTTGGCCAAGTGATATCTTCTTCTATAGCCGACCAAAGCCTTGTGAGTGTATTTGGTAGACGGAAACTGAAAGAAACCCACCGTATATATATATATATATATATATATATATATATATAAATAATAAAGGAGTTACGACGCAAAAACGCATAAATTCAAAAGAACATATTTATCTTCTTCAATATATATTTCAGTATAAAGAATTCATTAAGATGCTTAAATCAAAATTTCTTTACACATCATTCAGGAACAGATATAACATCATAAAAAATACGTTCCGTTTAAAAACACAAACCGTTCATGGCGAAAAAATTTCACAATTACAAAAAACGAACAAAATTTTTAAAGTTTTAGCAAAAAGAACGCTATATATATATATATATATGTTGTTTACACCACCTGTCCTCGTCTGTTGTTTTTTTTCGTAAATTCTCCCATATATATATATATATATATATATATATATATATATAATGTGTGTGTTTGTGTGTGTGTGTAATTCTATGTACAACTGGAATAACAATCTGTCCGTACTTCGGTATGTAGGCATTTGTTCCTTTGCTTTCGTACTTATACACCGTTCCTTTTGTTTAACCTGACTCAGTGCTTTACCATTTGAGTACCTGATTCACTTGAACCCTGAGCTCTTACATAAATATATGTACACTTGGCTGTGTGGTAAGCAGCTTGCTTACCAACCACATGGTTCCGGGTTCATTCCCACTGCGTGGAACCTTGGACAAGTGTCTTCTACTATAGCCTCCGGCCGACCAAAGCCTTGTGATTGGATTTGGTAGACAGAAACTGAAAGAAGCTCGTCGTATATATGTATATATATATGTATATATATATATATATATATATATATATATATATATATATATATATATATATGTGTGTGTGTGTATATATGTCTGTGTATATATGTCTGTGTATCTGTGTTTGTCTCCCTAGCATTGTTTGACAACCGATGGTGGTGTGTTTACGTCCCCGTAACGTAGCGGTTCGGCAAAAAAGAGACCGATAGAATAAGTACTAGGCTTACAAAGAATAAGTCCTGGGGTCGATTTGATTCGACTAAAGGCGGTGCTCCAGCATGGCCGCAGTCAAATGACCGAAACAAGTAAAAGAGTAAAAGAGTTAAAAGGAATAAGACAGGCCACATTCAATATAAGATAAATCTCTAAATCTTTAAACACTACAGAATAAAATCCAGTTATAACTAAATTTCAGAGTATCTAGTTATTATCTCCCCTTGAATTCAACCTCTCTAATATTATTAGTCTTAGAGAATTTTTCAGAGAATTTTATTTTGTTTATGTTATTCCTGTAATACTTAGCGAATTACAAAGGGAACAACCATTTGTACAGAAGCTAGAAGAAAGCATGCTGATAAGTATTCTTCCTTTGTTAATTTTATTTACTAGATTCATTTACTAGTTTTAGTTTTTCTTCTGATATCATCTTCTTTTTGTATATTTATTTCCCCGAGTTTGTGTTTGTCACGTTGGTATTGTCTCTATGTGTTGCAATGTTTGATGGGAGATTCTTTGTTTTACCTTTTATAGGCAATAAAAAAAAAATCGGTCAAACTAAAGGGTTTGACCCGGTGGGAAATAAAAAAAATTAAAATATTCTAATAGGTGTAAAACAACTTGCTGCGAACGAATGTGAAGAAAAAAAAGGCGCGATCGCAAACAGGGAGGTGGGGAGAGGCCTCGAAACATTTGCACCCTGAATGTTCCGAGACGCCTCACCGGAGCCAAGAAACAAAAGAAAAATAGTGCAATAGATGTACAACGACTTGCTCTGAACGAATATGAAAAAAGAAAAAAAGAAAAAAAAATGTGCTCCAGCGAAAGGCGGGGTGGGGAGAGGACTCGGAACATTCACATCGTCATTCCATGGCCTCTGAAGTATAGTGTTTGACCCGATGACAATTTTTTATTTTTAAATAGTCTAATAAAGGTAAAACAACTAGCTGGGAACGAATGTGTGTATGTGTGTCTGTGTGTGTGTCTCTGTGTGTGTTTGTGTGTGTGTGTGTGTGTGTGTGTGTGTGTGTGTGTGATGTATGACGATGTGAATGTTCCGAGCCCTCTCCCCACCCACCCGTTCACGAGCGTGCATTTTTTCCTTCATATTCGTTCCCAGCAAGTTGTTTTACATTTATTAGACTATTTAAAAAAAAAAGAATTTGTCACCGGGTCAGAGGCCATGGATTGAAGATGTGAATGTTCCGAGTCCTCTCCCCACCCCGCCTTTCGCTGGAGCGCATTTTTTTTTCTTTTTCTTTTTTACATCTATTACACTATTTTCCTTTTGTTTCTTGGCTCCCGTGAGGCGTCTCGGAACATTCAGGATGCGAATGTTCCGAGGCCTCTCCCCCCCCCCCTGTTTGCGATCACGCGTTTTTTTTCTTCATATTCGTTCGCAGCAAGTTGTTTTACACCTATTAGAATATTTTAATTTTTTTTATTTCCCACCGGGTCAAACCCCTTAGTTTGACCAAAAAAATCTATAACGTATATAGAAGTTTTTACTTTTTAAATGTTATTAACTTACGTTTGACATAAAAATGGCAATTTATACTTGTATGGGTAAGGGTAAATCTTACAATAGATTATTGATTCCCGTAATGTTTATGTAGAATTTGATGTGTTTATAAAAGAAGTCGATCAGGGTTTTGTTTATGTTTTGCACTTTCTAAATATATCGGTATTGTATTTTTGGTGTTTAATTTTAATGATTTTTATTAATTTTGAAATTAAAAAAAAAATATTATTAAGTTATATATATTTTATTCATATTCTGATTTTTCTGTTGAATATATCTTAGAATAAATAGTTTTAAGTTTGATCCGTTAATAATAATAATAACAATAAGATAAATAGCCTGAGGACGCACTGGTGGATTTATGTATCATGTATATAACCTGGTTAAAAAAACCACCAGCGCGGAAACAAGTGTAGTGTTGATCAAAATTATCTTCTTTTCCCACAGACTAATAACAGGTAAGGTATATATATTTTTTCAAATATATTTTTTCAAATATTTTTTAATAATTTAAAAAATTATTTTTATTGTACTTTAATTTTGTAGTACTTTATAGTAGGCTTTAAAATGCTTATATTAATATATTATTATATTGGATATAATATTTCTATGTGTATTCCAGAAAATAAGGTTGTCCTGAAATAGGAGTTGTGGTTCTATTGATAAAATCCCAAATTTGTAATAATATATATATGTGTGTGTGTGTGTGTGTATGTGTGTGTGTGTGTGTGTATGTGTGTGTGTGTGTATGTGTGTGTGTGTGTGTGTGTGTGCATGTAAATATATGTACATATATTTACAGTAATTTTGGAAGCTGTACTTTTGTGATACTTTCTGATAATTCGCGTAAGAGTCCGATGCTCCCTATCTGAATGTTTTGGTTTTCTTCCGGAGTTTTGTTTCGACGAGGAGGTTTTTTCCCCTCTTTCTCAAAGGCTGTTATTACTTCCGAGACAGTACTTCTTGATACAATAAACATTTCGGCTGTTTTCATTACGCTAGCACCTGCCATACGAGCACCAACAAATTTGACCTCTTTGAAAGTCCGATAGATCTGTCATTTTAATGAATTTTAATTACCTTTTTTTCTGATGATATCTGAAAAGAAACAGCAATTTTAGCAAAACATATTAAGCAACACTAATAATAAATAAAAAAACATAAAAAATAAACGAGCTTTTGACGGTTTTATAGATATTTCTAAATTATGATGCTAGGTGTTTTCATTATTTTGTCCAACCCCTGTATATATATATATATATGTGTGTATATATATATATATATATATATATATATAATAATTTTTCCAGAGGATGTAGCAACCGTTACCAATATAGCATAAGAACTTACCTTAGGGGATCATTAACTAGATTCCTTAAGGGTCGTTCTCACAGTTTATATTTATATTATAAGGTTTTTAAACTTTTAAATTTTCATATTCAAAAGAGTGGTGAATAAATCGATATATCGAGTTTGAAGTCTCTGTCTCTTTTGAATATGAAAATTTAAAAGTTTAAAAACCTTATAATATATATATATATATATATATATATATATATATATATATATATATATATATATATATATATATATATATATATATATATATATATTATAAGGTTTTTAACTTCTAAATTTTCATATTCAAAAGAGACAGAGACTTCAAACTCGATATATCGATTTATTCGTGTTTTTTCGTGTTTTGTTCCGATGGTAACCACTCCTGAAGAAGTGCCAAATGTCTAAATCCAATGGACCAGTCACTGGATAAGTTTGGCACAGAAATGTTAACATAGAGTGGTGAATAAATCGATATATCGAGTTTGAAGTCTCTGTCTCTTTTGAATATGAAAATTTAGAAGTTAAAAACCTTATAATATATATATATATATATATATATATATATATATATATATATATATATATATATATATATATAATTTTCCAGTAAATTTCGTAATCGCTACCAATATAGCATAAGACTTCACCCCAAAGGATCATTTATTAGATTACTTAAGGGTCTTTCTCATTGTTTATACTTCCAAGGTTTCAAATTTGTATGTTTAAAAATGTAGAGATTCTCAACACGACCGATCTTTATTCCATTTATTTAATTATTTACCATTCGATGTCAACATTTCTGTGCCCAACTCTACATTTTTAAACATACAAATTTGAAACCTTGGTATATATATATATATATATATATATTGTTGTACTTGGGGATGGTCATATTGCCAG
The DNA here is from genome assembly GCF_046866305.1 of Octopus bimaculoides. Classification (NCBI taxonomy): domain Eukaryota; kingdom Metazoa; phylum Mollusca; class Cephalopoda; order Octopoda; family Octopodidae; genus Octopus; species Octopus bimaculoides. The sequence goes on along the minus strand of NC_142957.1, from coordinate 13,048,049 downwards.
TTTAGCCAATAAAAACACACGCACTGTATATTTGGTGTTAATTTGCTTCAGCTTTATATTACATTAATCTTAATCTTATTTCGGCCAGAGTTCTTTCGTCACACTTCTGTGACCTCATCAGTGGTCCTTTGTTTCCTTCCTTCTTATGTGTGTCTCACCTTGCTAAATATCAGCCATTAACAAATATGTATATATATATATATATATATATATATATATATGTCCTCCTGGGGCTAAAAGCAACAGTAACATCCACCCCTAGGGGTCAGCCACACTTAAGTGGCAATATACTACACTTTATCGTGCAGTTACTGTTAATACTTCATATAGAGAATTAACATTGCTTGTTTTCACCTTTTCAATATCAGTGAAGAATGCCACTGGAAAAGAAGATATAAGGTTTGCCAGATTTGTCTCTCTCACCAAGGTCATCAGCTGTCGAACGCCGACGAAGGGAAATAACCCTGAAATCCGGATACGTTCGTGCTGCTGGCCGAGGTGAGAGGGATAACTCCCTTGGCAAACAGGACACAGTCGTGTGTCGATAAGCCAGCTGGAGGAGATGTCCTCCTGGGGCTAAAAGCAACAGTAACATCCACCCCTAGGGGTCAGCCACACTTAAGTGGCAATATACTACACTTTATCGTGCAGTTACTGTTAATACTTCATATAGAGAATTAACATTGCTTGTTTTCACCTTTTCAATATCAGTGAAGAATGCCACTGGAAAAGAAGATATAAGGTTTGCCAGATTTGTCTCTCTCACCAAGGTCATCAGCTGTCGAACGCCGACGAAGGGAAATAACCCTGAAATCCGGATACGTTCGTGCTGCTGGCCGAGGTGAGAGGGATAACTCCCTTGGCAAACAGGACACAGTCGTGTGTCGATAAGCCAGCTGGAGGAGATGTCCTCCTGGGGCTAAAAGCAACAGTAACATCCACCCCTAGGGGTCAGCCACACTTAAGTGGCAATATACTACACTTTATCGTGCAGTTACTGTTAATACTTCATATAGAGAATTAACATTGCTTGTTTTCACCTTTTCAATATCAGTGAAGAATGCCACTGGAAAAGAAGATATAAGGTTTGCCAGATTTGTCTCTCTCACCAAGGTCATCAGCTGTCGAACGCCGACGAAGGGAAATAACCCTGAAATCCGGATACGTTCGTGCTGCTGGCCGAGGTGAGAGGGATAACTCTCTTGGCAAACAGGACACAGTCGTGTGTCGATAAGCCAGCTGGAGGAGATGTCCTCCTGGGGCTAAAAGCAACAGTAACATCCACCCCTAGGGGTCAGCCACACTTAAGTGGCAATATACTACACTTTATCGTGCAGTTACTGTTAATACTTCATATAGAGAATTAACATTGCTTGTTTTCACCTTTTCAATATCAGTGAAGAATGCCACTGGAAAAGAAGATATAAGGTTTGCCAGATTTGTCTCTCTCACCAAGGTCATCAGCTGTCGAACGCCGACGAAGGGAAATAACCCTGAAATCCGGATACGTTCGTGCTGCTGGCTGAGGTGAGAGGGATAACTCCCTTGGCAAACAGGACACAGTCGTGTGTCGATAAGCCAGCTGGAGGAGATGTCCTCCTGGGGCTAAAAGCAACAGTAACATCCACCCCTAGGGGTCAGCCACACTTAAGTGGCAATATACTACACTTTATCGTGCAGTTACTGTTAATACTTCATATAGAGAATTAACATATATATATATTATTTTGTTTAAAAGAGTTCCAACACTGTCTGTTTTTTATGTTTTATTTATATTCCTGCAGAACCAATGTGGGGTATAGAATATGGAATATACAATATATAATATAATATACAATATATAATATGAAATAAAATAAAATGAAAATGGATGGCACCATGAAAGAAAGTATTGAATGTAGATGAAATATTGAGTGTTCAATATAAAGGATCAAATATATAAATATATAAATATAAATATATAAAGGCGACTCGAGTTTCAGGTGCCCAAGCATAGCACCAACCTTTGAGCTGAAACATGTAGAGGAATGACAGAATAAATGTGCTCATGTATGCATGTAAGTGTTTGATGTTCGGAAATGAATACCTAGGTATTCCTTCATGATAAATATAGAACATAATTTAACTCTCATCCACTAAAATAAGTTTAAAATAAAATATATATATACATGCATTCATGTGTGCGCATGCGTACAGTCATACATAAACACATTTGCAGACAGACACACATAAATACATTTATATTCACTTAAGGTTGTCTAATTTAATCTTGATACATTTTTAATCGTTTTTTTGTTGTTTTTTTTTTTTGTTTTTTTTTTACATGAGGATAAAAATACAGCATTAATTATCTTTATCACCGAATTAATATAAATACCATTTAGAAAAAAAGACATTAAAGAATAAAGAGGGAGTGGGGGTAAAAAAAAAAGAACAGCGGAAAAACGATGCAGAGACACCGTTAGTAACAGTAAATAAGCCTCGCAGCGAATCAGGGGAGATACACATACGGAAAATATACAAAGTCAGCAGCGAAGATAGAAGAATGTAATCAAGAATAGGATGTCAGTATTTAGTAATACACTCCACAAATATTGGTTACAAATCTTGGCACAAGACCAGCAATTCCGGCAGAGGCGGTGAGTCGATTACATCGAAACCCCTCGTTTTTTTCAACTGGTACCTGTTTTATCGACCTTGGAAGGATGAAGGGCAAAGTCGACCTCGATGGAATTTGAACTTGATACATGGTTGACACTCCGTTGGCTACACGACGTCGAGGGGTCCCAGTTGATCCGATCAGCGGAATAGCCTGCTGCTCTTGAAAATTAACGTGCAAGTGGCTGAGCACTCCACAGACACGTGTACCCTTAACGTAGTTCTCGGGGATATTCAGCGTGACACAGAGTGTGACAAGACTGACCCTTTGAATTAAAGGCACAAAGCAGAAACAAGAAGTAAGAGTGAGAGAAAGTTGTGGTGAAAGAGTACAGCAGGGTTCGCCACCATCCCCTGCCGGAGCCTTGTGGAACTTTGGGTGTTTTCGCTCAATAAACACTCACAACGCCCGGTCTGGGAATCGAAACCGCGATCCTATGACCGCGAGTCCGCTGCCCTAACCACTGGGCCATTGCGCCTCCACTTAAAACATAAAACATAAAGAAGGACGAAATGTCGCTAAGCATTTTGCCTAGCGTGCTAACAATTTTGCCAGCTTACTGCCTCCCATGATGTTGATGATGATGATGATTATAATAATCATAATAATAATAATAATAATAATAATAATGATAATAATAATAATCTTTCTTACTCTAGGCACAAGGCCCGAAATTTATGGGAGGAGGACCAGTCGATTAGATCGACGCCAGTACGCAACTGGTACGTAATCTATCGACCCCGAAAGGATGAAAGGCAAAGTCGACCTCGGCGGAATTTGAACTCAGAACGTAAAGCCAGACGAAATGCCGCTAAGCATTTCGCCCGGCGTGCTACCGATTCTGCCAGTTTGTCACACTGCTTTTATAAAATTTGTTGATTGCAAATTTTGGCGCTAGGCCAGCAATGTTGGAATAGGGGCTGAGTAGATTACATCATCCCCAGTGCTGAACCGATACTTCATTTATCGACTCCGAAAGGAGCGAGAGTCAAAGTGGACCTCGGCTTCTGAGGGAGGATATTCGGCGAAAGCGACAGGATCTGTAAAGGGCAACGGATTAGCTTCTCCACAACGACAGTGCGCCCTGTGACTTGGGTTTCCTCACTCGTGATTCTCTCACACGGTGTCGCTTCCGTATTCATCCTATTCGCCAGATTATTTAGCACCTCTTTTACTCTTTTACTTGTTTCAGTCATTTGACTGCGGCCATGCTGGAGCACCGCCTTTAGTCGAGAAAATCGAGAAGATATGTACGCGAAAATATGTACGGGTGTCGCTCTGCTCGATAAAACGTCTCAAAGCGGTGCACCAGCTTGGCCGCAATCCACAGACTGAATGAAATAAAGGATAAAAGATAGTATCATAGTATAACGGAGCACTAAGTAGGGCGGTGTGGAGTCGTATGAGGAGCGACAAGAGGTTGAATAGCGTCATGACTGCGAGGTTATCGTTATTTCAGATACGAAGATATTCTAACTGCTTTCTTCAGAATGTATCATTTTTTTTATAACGATATTTGATAACATCCATCATCTTCGAAGCTGAGTGCGGATTACATTTGCATAAATTAAACATACATGCAGGAAGTAGGTCTGTGATGGTGGCAATGGGCGTCATAGTGTTGATGTTTGCGATGTGTGGGTGGAGGTGTACTGGTTGCGATGTTTGTGGTAGTGGCGGGTGTTGTTGGTGGTTGAGTTCTAAAGTAATTGTATTGGTGGCGGTTGGGGTAGGAGTACCATAGTTATTTTTGCCGTAAGGTAGTGTTGCGGGAATGCACACTTATACATTGTCAGATAACACACACACACACACACACACACACACACACACACACACACACACACACACACACACACACACACACACACACACACACACATTAAATATATATATATATATATATAAATATATGTATGTATATACATGTATGCATTTGTATCTAAATATATATGTACGTATACACGTATGTATATATATGTATGTATATATACATATATATACATATATGTATATACATATGTACGTATTTATGGAGGTTTGGGTCATGCATACATCTGTAATTCTATAGAAGACATATATATATATATATATATATATATATATATATATATATATATATATATATATATATATGTATATATTCTTGTTTGAGTCATTTGACTGTGTCCATGCTGGAGCACCGCCTTTAGTCGAGCAAATCGACTCCAGAGCTTATTTTTAAGTCAAGTACTTATTCTGTCGGCCTCTTTTGCCGAACCGCTATTTTACGGGGACGTAAACACACCAGCATCGGTTGTCAAGCGATGTTGGGGGACAAACACAGATACACAAACATACACACACGCACTCACACACATATATATATATACACAAGGCTTTGGTCAACCCGAGACTATATAGTAGAAGACACTTGCCCAAGGTGAACCCGGAACCATGTGGTTGGTAAGCAAGCTACTTACCACACAGCCACTCCTGCGCCTATGTGTATGTATATATAATATATATATATAATATATACACTCATACATGTACTCTATATACTATGCACCATACATATACGATACATAGTAAACACACACACACACACACGCATGCTTGCGCTTATACACCGCTTCCGTTGTTTGTTGTTGTTGGCGGTGGTGGTTGTATACTCGTCGAAGTTGGTTGCCTTAGCAATTTTGGTAAAATGGGGGTGGTACTTGTGATGGTGGTGGTGGGTGGAGCAGTGGTGGTGATTGTTGGTTGTTGGGGTTGTTGCTGGTGATGGCGGTGGTGGTGGTGGTGGTGGTGGTTATGGTGGTGGTGGTCATTGCTGGACTTGAAGTGGCGGTGGGGGTGGGGGGTGGGGGCAGGGGTTGTTTTAATGATGAATAGCTTTAATTAGTCTGTTACAACCTGTCACATAGGTGAATGTACCCCGGGGGTAAGTGTGCGGAGAATGGTGTGTGAGGAGGAAGGGGTGTGGTGTAAAAATGATGTTGGGTAGTTTGTGTTATATACATACGTATATATATATATATATACACACACACACATGAGTGTTTATAGAGAGAGATGTGTATATATGTGTGTATATTTACATATATGTATGTATATGTGTGTATATATATATATGCATATGTACATCTGTGTGCGTGCGTGTATATATATATGTGTGTATGTGTATATATACACACGCGCACGCGTAGATACGTCGCATTTATTTACACATGCATGCATATATATGTGTGTGTGTGTGTGTGTGTGTGTGTGTGTGTGTGTGTAACATCGCTTGACAACCGATGCTGGTGTGTTTACGTCCCCGTAACTTAGCTGTTCGGCAGAAGAGACCGATACAGTAAGTACTAGGCTTACAAAGAATAAGTCCTGGGGTCGATTTGCTCGACTAAAGGGCGGTGCTCCAGCATGGCCGCAGTCAAGTGACTGAAACAAATAAAAGAATAAAAGAAAAGTGTACTAAAACGGGTACTCTACTAAACAGACTGCGAAATCCTTCAGTTTTACGTAAAATTGTTTTCATAGATACACACGTATTAGCGTTTCCATGTATGCCTGTGTTTATATACAACAAGCACGTCTGCCACTTTTGAATTCCATCCCATGTTTTCAACCGCTCGTGAAAGCAGAAATGATGTCAGTCAATTCTGAGAACACAAACAAACAACATATTTATTTAATATCGAGATGGATGCAGCCGGATATAAGTCGGAGTGTCACACCTTAGCCTGAATGTTCATCGTACGTTCAAAAGTAGATTAAAAATTTCTGTGTATTAAACAAGGCGCACTTAATTATCATTGTATATATATATATATATATATATATATATATATATATATATATATATATATATATATATATTATATATATATATATATATATATATATATATATATATATATATATATATATATATATATATATATATATATATATATTTATATATATATATATATATATATATATATATATATATATATATATATATATATATATATATATATATATATATATATATATATATATATATATATATATATATATATATATATATATATATATATATATATATATAGGCGCAGGAGTGGCTGTGTGGTAAGTAGCTCGCTTACCAACCACATGGTTCCGAGTTCAGTGTCACTGCGTGACACCTTGGGCATGTGTCTTCTACTATAGCCTCGGGCCGACCAAAGCCTTGTGAGTGGATTTGGTAGACGGAAACTGAAAGAAGCCCGTCGTATATATGTATATATATATGTGTGTGTGTGTTTGTGTGTCTGTGTTTGTCCCCCTAACATCGCTTGACAACCGATGCTGGTGTGTTTACGTCCCCGTAACTTAGCGGTTCGGCAAAAGAGACCGATAGAATAAGTACTAGGCTTACAAAGAATAAGTCCTGGGGTCGATTTGCCCGACTAAAAGGCGGTGCTCCAGCATGGCCGCAGTCAAATGACTGAAACAAGTAAAAGAGTAAAAGAGTAAAAGAGTATATATATATATATATAACCTTGCTTCCCAACCACATGGGTCCTGGTTTAGTCCCACTGCGTCCTTGGGCAAGTGTTTTCTCCTATAGCCTCGGGCCGACGTGCTTCTTTCTGTTTCCTTCTACCAAATCCACTCACAAAGCTTTGTTCGGCCCTAGAAGACACTTGCCCGAAGGGACTGAACCCGGAACCATGTGGCTGGTAAGCAACCTACTTACCATAAAGCCACTCCTATATGGAAACGGAAACGTTGACAGTCTCTTCATCTGTCTGTCTGTCTGTCTGTCTGTCTGTCTGTCTGTCTGTCTGTCTGTCTGTCTCTTTGTCTATCTATTGAGCTCTTTAGCTATTAAGCTATGTACGTATGCATGCATGTTTCTCCTTCTCTCTTTCTCTCTCTCTCTGTCTGATGTTTCTATGTGGCCTGCTTGTTTGTTGCACCTTGTTTACCATTTTGTCCTTGTTCTTTTGCCACGTCATGTACCCAGTTATGTATCTGTATGTACATGTAGATGAACGTATATACATACATGTACATATATATGCATATACTCATATATTGTTTATATATATATATATATATATATATATATATATATATATATATATAACGAATAATAAATGAGTATATGCATATATACGTACAGGTATGTGCATACCTACGTCTACCTGTATATATAGGTGCATATATATATATATATATATATATATATATATATATATATATACACACACACACGCATACATCGTGGCACTCCGTCGGTTACGACGACGAGGGTTCCAGTTGATCCGTTCAATAGAACAGCCTGCTCGTGAAATTAACCCCTCCTTCATTGGAATTTCTTCAATACCAACAGGGTGTTTTTGTATGTATGTATGTATTTATGTTAAGATTGATTGGAGATACATGGCGTATTTTATAAATATGCTTATTTAAAGTATCATAAAAGCATGAAACTATTAAAAGCGCTTTTGATATGTGCATTAAATTGATGTATATATATATATACCTCTCACAAGATGGAGTAGAATTTTTTTTGTTGATTCCACCTACACACACACACACACACACACACACACACATACATATATTTGTCTATCCATTCACCTACTGACCTACCTGTCTGACTGGCTAGCTGGCTAACCATGTGTCAGTCTATCTATCTATCTGGTGTTGTTATTATTATTGTTATTATTATTATTATCATAGCTGTCCCTATATTAACACTAATAGAAAACTGTTGCTAGTACTATAAACAAGAAATAAAATAGAGAAACGAGCAGAAATTTACAGATTATTATTATTATTATTATTATTATTATTATTATTATTATTATTATTATTATTACTATAAATTAATTTTATTTCTATTTTAGCCATTGTAATAATGCTAAGCCTTTTCGTGACCCGATTTAGCTGAGAAAGTTATTGTTTCATTTCATAATATACAAAACCGATTTTATTACTTAACCGTTAATCTATAGTTTTCTGCTCTTTTCTCTGTTTTATTTCCTGTTTATAAGTACTGGCAACAGTTTTTCTTTATTAGTGTTAATATATTTTCGTGGAGACTGAATATTAAGGATAATAATAATAATAATAATAATAATAATAATAATAATAATAATAATAATAATACTTTTGATACAAGGCCAGCAGTTTCGTGAGGGGGTGTGGTAGTCCGATTACATCGACCTCAGTATTCAGCTGGTACTCTACCAAGTCGCCGTCTCAAACATTATGTTTGGGGTAACAGAAAACAATTAAGCCACAGTAGTTAGCATTTTACTTCGTATAGTCTATAATAATAATAATTAATAGACGCAAAATTATGCCCGTCCGTCTGACCATCCGGGATCCCTGTATTTCAGTCTATATTTGCTCTACAAAGACATCTTATACCTTTTTGGAATCAGGATAATCCCAGGTTTTAAAATCTGCCCTTCATTTGGCTCTGGAACATCCAAGCATTGGGATCAGGTGAGGATGAAGATTTCTTATATGCCAACAGTTAGAAATTCAAATTTTAAAAGAACTCCAAAAATTCATCAACTTACCAGTTTTTCATTTAAACTGAATTTACAGTAATACCATACTGGTAGGATACCAATACTCTTTTACTTGTTTCAGTCATTTGACTGTGGCCATGCTGGAGCACCGCCTTCTAGTCGAGCTAATCAACCCCAGGACTTATTCTTTGTAAGCCTAGTACTTATTCTATCGGTCTCTTTAGCCGAACCGCTATGTTACGGGGACGTAAACACACCAGCATCGGTTGTCAAGCGATGTTGGGGGGACAAACACAGACACACAAACGGAGTGCGGCTTTTAAACTACTAAAATATAAACACATTTTGTAAGTCTTGGCTTTATACGGTTTGGTACCACTAGTAGTAAAGAACAAACTCTTTTAGTAAGCCTAATACTTCGTTTCATGGCACTTGGTGAAGTCCTCATTATATTCACGATATTGAAATCTTTTTCTTAAAATTATATAATTATAATTATAAGCTGATTTTTTTTTTTATTTCAATTAAATCTAGGTTAAATTGGATTTAATGTATCTTAATTATATTAAGTAAATCTGA
>NC_142957.1:13028311-13030811 GCF_046866305.1 Octopus bimaculoides | reverse complement strand
CCACAGCATGGTATCTTGGGCAAGTGTCTTCTACTATAGCCTCCGGCCGACCAAAGCCTTGTGAGTGGATTTGGTAGAAGGAAACTGAAAGAAACCCGTCGTATATACGTATATATATGTATGTGTTTTGTCCCCCCCCCCAACATCGCTTGACAACCGATGTTAGTGTGTTTATGTCCCCGTAACTTAGCGGTTCGGCAAAAGAGACCGATAGAATAAGTACTAGGCTTCTAAAGAATAAGTCCTGGGGTCGATTTGCTCGACTATAAAGGCGGTGCTCCAGCATGGCCACAGTAAAAAGGCTGAAACAAGTAAAAGAGTAAAAGAGTAAAAGAGGTAAAATATCATGAAAACATGTTAGGCAAAAAAAAATTGGATTTAAATGTATATATATATATACATATATATAAACCCTTGTTCAATTTATATATACATGCATACATATGTATGTAAATATGTGTATATAAATATGTATGCATACACATACGTCTACACACACACACACAGCCTATCTCTGACCCGGATGCAAGCTGTATGACTCTATAAGAAGACTACATTGTCACATCCATCCATCATACTATAAAAATTTAATGGCCTCACCTGACAACTTCATCATCAAATCCCTTTGTTTTGCTTTCTAAGTTTATGCTTTAAACACTTCAATTTTCCTCTCCACTTTCAAACTTTCGCTTTTACAAGTTCCTTCGCTTCCGTTGTTGTTGATGTTGTTGTAGTTGCTGTTGTTCTTCTTCTACATCTTGCTTTCGGCGATTTGTTTTCCAGTGTTACTTTTTTAAATTGTGCAATGTTTTTTTTTTTAATTCTGATCCCACTCCATCTGGTCGCGTACTTTTATCTTGGTTTTTATCGTCATTCTTCTTATTTTCTTTCGTTTTTGTTATTCTTGATGTTTGTCTTTTACTTTTTTTTGTTCTTTTTCTCGTTTCTTTTTTTCTTTTCTCGTGACCCGCCTGCCTATATCAGTCTCTTTGTCATTTATTCATCAACCTACCAACTTATCTCTATTTGTCTCTCTCTCTCTCTCTCTGTCTCTCTATCTCTGTATGTATGTATGTATCTCTCTCTGTACGTATACATCTCTATGTATGAACATCTTGCTCTTTATCTGTCTGTGCATCTGTGTATCTATCTGTCTATGTCTGTCTGTAAACCTATTTGTCTCTCTGTCTCTGGGTATGCATATCTGCCTGTCTGTCTGTCTGTCTGTCTGTCTGTCTGTCTGTATATCAATCTGTATGTATATCTGCATGGCTGTTTGTCTTTCCGTCTGACTGCAAGTTGTTTTCTTCAGCCCACCTGTATATTGCGTCCAACTCACATTACAGATGTACAACGTTTTGTATCCTCTGAGAGACTTTTGTATCATCTGCAGAAACATTGTATCATCTGCAGAAACATTGTATCATTTTGTATCATTGTACAGAAACATCTTGATGCCAAATCCCTTTTATAGAAACATGTAGAGGCCAAATATAAACGGGTTGATGAATACAATATGCAATTTAATGCAGGAGAATTACAAAAGCTCCATTATCATCCAGCTTGAACTAACAGGCCGCAACAAAAACTTTTTCGACCAAAACGAACGGGAATCCCAGAGACAAACACAGTTTGTGATGAGGGGATTAATTTGAGCAACCATGCTTGGTTTCATGTACATATCACCAAGATGGTGCCACTGTACAGACGAATGGCTGGAGGGATTTTGAGAACTTTCAGAACAAGGAATCAGGGAATTATTTTGGTCTTATGGAGAACATGTCCTCAGCCTTCTGGATTTCTGCTCTCAACTATAGTCACACCACAGTGTCAATTTAATTGCGGAACACGAGGCAGTTCAGTGGTGCTATGCTTGGAAGACTGTGTCAATGAAACACTATATAAACTTCGAGGTTTGTGCGCTGTGTATTTTCCGGTGGCTACAATAGTGTGATGGAATATATACACTCTCAAAGCACCGGGTGTTGAAACACCTCAGAGCCATGGTCAGGCGAGGGAACTCACTTTCAATCTGAATTTAACTGCAGAACACGGGGTAGTCCAGCGATGCTACACTAGGAAGATTGCATCAATGAATGAGTGACCGGAAACATTACGGATCAAAGACTACAGAGATAGGAAGAGATATGCAGTGATATGCATATGGACTGGCACCAGGCTTTGGCTCTGAGTGTTCTACCAGACCAGACCAGAAATGGACGGCATCGCATTATTCCAAAGGTCCCTCTCGTCCCGTCTAGAATGAGGGCCAGGTACGGTAATAGCTTGGGATACAAAGGGCCGATATATCTAATATCTCGTTCCCAAGTCCTGAGAGAATGACATAGTGTTGGGATAGACGTTTACAAGAAGGTTCTTGACTTCCTGCTGTTGAAGATCCCAGATGCAACTACGTCACGGTAAGAAACTCCAAAAAAGGGCAGAAATATCAAACTCCCTTCTTCACTAAACATCAACCACATGAGCGTCTGTGTGTGTG
>NC_142957.1:13015811-13018311 GCF_046866305.1 Octopus bimaculoides | reverse complement strand
GTGACAGTTGTCGGTGGTGACGGTGGGGTTGGTGGTGGTGACGGTGGGGTTGGTGGTGGTGGCCGTTGGTGGTGATAATGGTGGAGGTACTTCTGGTGGTAGTGGCGGCGGTGATGGCAGTGTGGTAGTGGTGGTGGTGGTGATGGTTGTGGTGGCGGCGGTGGTGGTGGTGGTGGTGGTGGTGACGGTGAAGAATATTTATGTTGTTGTTGCTGTTTGGTTGCTGTGTTGGCATTGCCCGTGGTTATAGAAACGAAACGAGAGGTTTATTGCCATTTCACGCATGGCGTGGCAGCAAAGGGTATCGCCAAAGGATCAATCTCCGCCAAAGTCAGTGTTTTGTTGGAGGACAAAAAAAAAAAAAAAAAAAAAAATTTAAATCAAAGAAAAGAATAAAACAAAAATGAAACGACCCCCCCCCTCCCCCCACATACACCCCACTAAAAAAAAAAAACCAAACAAAACAAGACAGCAAACAAATAGCAAGAACAACAAAGTCTACGACACACAACAATGCAAGTGGTGGTAGAAGTAGGGGGGTATTAAAAAAACAAAAACAACAACAACGGCAACAATAATTACAGTAACAAAACCATTACTGCTACTACTGCGGCCCCTGTTACTCTGTACACGAGCACGAAGGAAGGAAGGAAGGAAGAAAGAGAATAAAGAGACAAGAAGAAATATTTGAAACGTGTGTATATATGTATGTATATACATATATATATATATATATATATATATATGTATATATATTACTCTTTTACTTGTTTCAGTCTTTTGACTGCGGCCATGCTGGAGCACCGCCTTTAGTCGAGCAAATCGACCCCAGGATTTATTCTTTGTATGCCTAGTACTTATTCTATCGGACTATTTTGCCGAACTGCTAGGCCACGGGGACCTAAACACACCAGCATCGGTTGTCAAGCGATGTTGGGGGGACAAACACAGACACAAACATACACATACATACATATATATGTATATATACATATATATATATATATATATATATATATATATATATATATATATATATATATATATATATATACGACGGGCTTCTTTCAGTTTCCGTCTACCAAATCCACTCACAAGGCTTTGGTCGGCCCGAGGCTATAGTAGAAGACACTTGCCCAAGGTGCCACGCAGTGGGACTGAACCCGGAACCATGTGATTGAAAAGCAAGCTACTTTATTTCATAAATATTTGCCATAAAGGCATTACAAAGAGGGGACGAACAAGGACAGACAAACATAAAAGGGGGTGAAGTAGCTGTATCGATTAAATATTTACAATTTTAAATTTACAATAATAGTTTAATTATATTTACAATGTTCGATTAAAGAAAGCACTGCTCATTACAGATGCAATTTGTAATGGCTTTCCTGAAGGATAGGCATCCGACCACCAGGGTAGACCCCTTTGCTTTTTTTCTTTCCCTTGTTTTTGGATTATATTTGGCGTTTGTGTGTGGTGATGATGCTGTTGTTATTGTTGCTGTTGCTGTTGTTGTTGTTGTTGTGGTGGTGGTGGTATCGGTGATAGTGGTGATGTTTGTGGTGGTGGTGGTGGTGGTGATGGTAGTGGTTCTGGCGATGGTGGTGCGGTGGTGGCGGTGGTGGTATCGGTGATAGTGGTGATGTTTGTGGTGGTGGTGGTGGTGGTGATGGTAGTGGTTCTGGCGATGGTGGTGCGGTGGTGGCGGCGGTGGTGGCGGTGGTGGTATCGGTGATAGTGGTGATGTTTGTGGTGGTGGTGGTGGTGGTGATGGTAGTGGTTCTGGCGATGGTGGTGCGGTGGTGGCGGTGGTGGTGGCGAAACTAGCGATCAACTCCAGACGGCATCTTATGTCAGCTAAATAAGCGACGGTTGTAATGTAGTTTCGGTAGTAGTAGTAGTAGTGGTGGTGGGGGTGGGGGTGGTGTTATGGTAAACAAACACCCGCGTATCAGAGATTTGTTTCCGGAAATACATATGTCTGTAACGAGTTGGACTGCGGGGACGGGTAGGACTGTGGGTAATGATGATGATGATGGCGAACTGGGTGGATGATGGGTGTCAGGGTAAGGCGATTGTATAATGGTGATAGATGTGGTGGTAGAGGTTGCGGAGGTTTATATGTACGTATATATGTAGAGTATAAATGATGCATATACACGCACAAGTACGTAAAAGGAATACATACATACACACATACATGTGTGTGTATATATATATATATATATATATATATATATATATATATCAATTTTTTTTCTCCGTGTTTTTCTCCTTGTCTCCGTATTCTTTCTGTTGAAGATCGTAGCTCGAAACGTTAAAGACTTTCCGTATTCCCGAGCGTCATACTAATACATCCTTTTGTTATTTACACCACCTGTCCTCGTCTGTTGTTGTTTTTTCGTACATTCTCCCATATATATATATATATATATATATATGTGTGTGTGTGTGTGTGTGTGTGTGTGTGTTTTTGTGTATATGTATGTATATATATATA
>NC_142957.1:12998311-13003311 GCF_046866305.1 Octopus bimaculoides | reverse complement strand
ATATTTTTTATTATACCTAGTACCAGTGAAACACTGAGGTCGATATGATCAACTAATCCCCTCCTCCCAAATTTCTATCTGTTTGTATCGGGAAGTTATTATTATTATTATTATTATTATTATTATTGTTCAGTAGTTTTATTTTTATAACGTGCTTTCACTTCACTACCGAGCGCAGCTCTGTGCGCCTTGGGTATGTGCTGTGGTTTGCTGTGGTGCTCTTATGGTTACTGTATTGAAAGTGTTTTGCGTAGGATGTGTGCAGTGCCCAGTGGTGCAATTTTCTGTATGTTATATATATTTGTAAGTCCTGGTGTTTTTGTTATGTATTTGTCTGAATATTTTTTTATTATACCCAAGGCACCTACTATGATAGGAATTGTTTCTGTTTTTAGATTCCACATTCGAGTTATCTCTATTTCCAGGTCTTTGTATTTTGAAAGTTTTTCCATTTCTTTTAGAGAAACGTTGTCATCTGCTGGTATTGATACATCAATTAGAAAGCATTTTTTTTTCTTCATGATCTTTGACAACTATATCTGGTCTATTTGCCTTGATTTCTCTATCTGTGTGTATTGGCATATTGTTATTATTATTATTAGCGGTATTTCGTCTGTCTTTTCGTTCTGAGTTCAAATTCCGCCGATGTCGACTTTGCCTTTTATCCCTTCGGGGTCGATAAAATAAGTACCAACTGCGTATTGGGGTTGATCGTCGTATATATATATATGTGTGTGTGTGTGTGTGTGTGTGTGTGTGCGTATTTCTATGTCTGTGTGTGTGTGTGTGTGTGTGTGTATTTGTATGTCTGTGTGTGTGTGTGTGTGTGTGTATTTGTATGTCTGTGTGTGTGTGTGTGTGCCTGTGTTTGTTTCCCCGATATCACTTGACAACTGATGCTGGTTTGTTTATGTCCCTGTAACTAAAGGGTTTGGCAAAAGATAGAACAAGTACTTTGCTTATAAAGGAGTCCTACTAAGAAACCCTTTAAGGCGGTGCTCCAGCATGGCCGCAGTCAAATGCCTGAAACAAGTAAGATATGTATGTATGTATACATCATCTCCATCCTCCCTCCAACATCATTCCACCATACCCCACCCCCACTTCATCCCACATTACCCCACCCAGCGCCGCCCTCTTCCACAACCAAATAGCTATACAAGTGCTATTGCGCTCCCCTCCCCGTTTAGCGCCGCCCTGCACACGGCATCAAGTAGGCCCTTCTTAGCAAACTCGTTAACTATTCATCCAGCCGTTCAACCGTCCACCCAGCCACCCGCCACCCTTACACGCACACACACACACACGCAGGTATATATATATATATATATATATATATATATATATATATATATATATATATATATATATATATATATATATATATATATATATATATATATATATATATATAGGCACAGAAGTGGCTATGTGGTAAGTAGCTTGCTGACTATTCACATGGTTCCGGGTTCAGTCCAACGGCGTGGCACCTTGGGCAAGTGTCTTCTACTGTAGCCTTGAGCCGACCAAATCCCTGTGAGTGATAGACGGAAACTGAAAGAAGCCTCTCTACATATATATATATATATGTGAGTGTGTGTGTGTTTGTATGTGTGTTTGTGTGTCTGTGTCTGTCCCCCCAACATCGCTTGACAACCAATGCTGGTGTGTTTACGGTCCCATAAATTAGCGGTTCGGCAAAAGCGACGCAAGATCACTCATTTTTGCCAGGAGAAAAAACTGGAGCAACGTGAAAGGAGTCGAACCCACAATTTTGCGATTCGGTGTGCAACACCCCTAACCACTAAGCCACACGCCGCCATAATTGTAGATTATAATTATATTTACAAACATTAATTATCAATTTACCACGCTTCATTAACAATCTACAAATGGTTAATTAAGAATCTGCATGTTTTTTTTTTTTTAATCTGTAGTTATGTCTAATTAACATTAAGCTCCTGAAATTAAGACTCGACATCTTCCACTGACCATTGTGTGTATCTAATTTGTAATTAGCATAACTAATTAGTGATAAGTTACAATCGTCATAACTAATTAACAAGCTAACCGTCAAGCTGTACAAGTCTTGCAAGTCTCCGTTTGTCCATTTACCACACTCTCATTCTCTCTCTCTCTCTCTTTCTCTTTCTCCCTCTATCTATCTATCAATCTATCTATCTATCTAGCTAGCTAGCTAGCTAGCTAGAGGGATTTTTATGGTTTTAGTCACTTATGCGTCATAAAACCCGGATAACCAGCCCTATGAGTCCTAGGAAGAACAAGACACCCCTCCCCCATATATATATATATATATATATATATATATATATATAACAGGCTTCTTTCAGTTTCCGTCTACCAAATCCACTCACACGGCTTTGGTTGGCCCGAAGCTATGGTAGAAGACACTTTCCCAAGGTGCCATGCAGTGGGACAGAACCCGGAACCATGTAGTTGGGAAGCACGCCTCTTACCACACAGCCACGCCTGCGCCTACACACACACACACACACACACACACACACACACACACACACACACACACACACACACACACACATATCACAAAACATTAAGGTGTGCAATTAATTAAAGCCACAAGGTTTCTGAAAAATCCTGCGCCGACCCCCACCTCTATATGCGTGGGGTCTTTGCCCTAATAAATGAAATCCTACGTAGACGGCCATACTCGCGAAAGGCAACGCTTTGTACTCCCTAGTACGCTTTTGTACTCCTCTCAGCTCTTTTGTACTCGTTTCAATAGGCGGGTTCTTTATCAATTCGTTAAAAGAAAAGATTTAAATCAAACATTTGAACACAATACCTAGATACTTATATATATATATATATATATATATATATATATATATATATATATATATATATATATATATATACATACATACATATATAAATATATGTATACATACATACAGATGTACATACATACATATTACAGACAGACAAACACACACATAATCACTTTCGCACACATACATACGCGCATATATATATATATATATATATATAACTATATATGTGTGTACATACATACATTTACACTCACGCACATATGAATATATACATGTACAAATATCTGTAGATATATATATCTATATACGTATGCTTATATACATACACACATACACACACACACACACACATATATATCTATATATACAAATGTGCATGCGTATTTTTATGTTTACATGTGTATACACACACAAACTTACTGACACACACACATACACACACACACACACACACACACACACACACACACACACACACACACACACACACACAGTTGTATACAGTAGGCGGGCAACAAAATCGTTCAGGAACAGTCGATGCTTGACACAAGACAAACACAGCTTGACCTCCTTGTTCTGATGACGGGGCCCACTCCAAATAACGGTATTTCAAACAAAGGACAGTGGTGGTGGTGGTGGTGGCGAAGGTGGTGATGGTAATTGTGGTGATGAAGGTGGTGGTGATGGTGGTGACTGCTGAAGTGGTGGTGGTGGCGGCGGTGGTGGCAGCGGTGTTGGAGGTTGCGACAGTCCAGGACGGGCCGAATGTCGGACGATTAAAACCAACGTATCTACCTATCTATCTATCTATCTATCTATCTATCTATCTATCTATCTATCTATCCCTCTCTCTCTCTCTCTCTCTCTCTCTCTCTCTATATATATATATATATATATATATATATATATATATATATATATATATATATATATATATATATATCCAATTAAACCTTGGGAGAGGCATTATGCCGGTAATAAACACACGCACTGGTTCAGTCCTTTATTAATTTATATAGTTTTTTGTTAAATTATTTCATTGCACTCTTGCAATCTCTTCAGTAACTTGTCTCTCCACTTCCATTTATTTTGAATATATGATCTGGCGTTGTTTTGGCGTTGTTTCGAAACTGTTTGGTATGAGCATGTGAGTGTGTGCAAGCTCGTATGTGTGCACGCTCATATGTGTGCACGCACTTCTGTGTTCGTGCTTATATGTAAGTATGTGCGTCCATATGTGTGTTTGTAACAATTTCGTTTATATCAGATCAGATAGAGACTTTTTAATTAATTTATTTACGTTCATATTCCGCATCATATGTGTGAACAACACATGCAACCACGGGCAATAGTAAGGCCCTCATCTACGTGTATTTGGTGTTTAAAATTGGTTGCGTTTCAGTTATGAGGACCGACTCCTGTATTTGTCGCAAAGATGCGTCACCGGGGTGTCTAGACAGGATTTCTATGTTAATTCTGTCCAGTACACCACCATGTTGTTCTTTGGCATGCTGGTAGAGCACCGAGGTTTGTTTTTGATTATTATAGTCCCTCCAATGTTCGTTTACACGCTCAGCCAAACTTCTTGCCGTCTCACCTATGTATGTGGTGTTTCTGTTTTTACACTCACCATCCATACAGCTTATTTTGTAGACTACATTTCTGGCTTTGCAGTTGGCACCAGGACTATTTTTGCACACAATGCAACTCTCCTCAACACACCTTGTTCTTCTGAAGGGATATGTTTTACATATTATTGATCTAATTGATCTCCCTGGTTTTTCTATAACATTTATCCTCAACTTGGTACTTTTGAGGATTTTTCGAAATCTGCGGGCCAGTTCTCCGTGTGGCGTGGCGTCCACAAACATTACTCCCTGGAACTTGTCGGTATTGTACCACGTGGTCTTTTTGTTTGTTTTGTTACTAATCCTTTGTAGTCTATTCCACTGTTTGTTACGGTATCTAGGTTGTGTTCCATTTGTATCTTTGACAACAATCTCCTCAAATTTCTTGTTAGCTCCTCTGTATACCCGGATTCTATCTTTCTGGCTGTATCCCGAAAATTGCATGCGATGCATGAAGTCTTGAATATGTTTTTGCCCCTCCCATGGACCGCACAGGGGGGATATGTTTTTCATTATTCTAACCAAATCGGCTACTAATATATTGATTTTCACACTG
>NC_142957.1:12988311-12993311 GCF_046866305.1 Octopus bimaculoides | reverse complement strand
TTGTCACCGTTATTGCAATCATCTGAAACGGAACTTGTCAAAGCGCGATATTCGAGCAATTTTTGCTATTCAAGAGCGGATCCGGAGGAAATAGCAGAATTTACAATTCGGCCGGATGAGACGAAATTGAGAGCCTCAGTCCAGGGGCAGAACCCCCAAGATGTCTCGGGTGCGGGCTGAAGGGAACACATAAGGAAAACATTACGCCCAGGCCCTTCAACCTGAAGCAGAAGAGGAACCAATCGTGCAGCAAGAGATGCTTAACGTGGAAGCTGCCGGAGAGGAAGGAGAGAAGCCGGAAGAGGTAGAGAAGACAGGAAAATGGGATCTTTGTGATTTGACGGGCAACTTTTTTTATGTAGTGTTTTTGGTCCCGAAACACTTTCAAACTTCGAATACTTGTATATTTTGTGGTATAGAACAGATAAAAAATTTTGTATTCGAAGTTATTTCATGTAAAAAAAAATTGTCGTATTTCGGTAATTTCAACCAATCACTGACGTCTATTGAGGTGAAAACAATTACGCCGTGGAATGTAAACAATGGTGTTACGGGATTTTTTCCCTTGAATAAAATTAGTGCCGTTGTTTGTCAACAAAAACTATCCGTTGTCAACTACAACTATCAGCGGTATATATTTCGTTTGTCACTGTTATTTATGACATCGTTCGTGCGTTTGTACTGGTTTTAGCTTTAGGGTTTTAGGATTAGGGTTCGGGTTTTAGAGTTAGGGTTAGTTTTAAGGATTACGGTTAGGGTTGCCCGTCAAATCATAAAGATCCGCAAAATGGCGAGCCGGAGGAAACTGGACCGCCTACGTCTACCAAAGTAAGGGATGGATAATGGTCAGGTGCAAGGGGGGTGGGGGTGGAGGGAAAAAAAGAATTCGTACTTTTCTTCCCTCAAACAAACAAACAAAAAAAAAAGCCTGACAATGAATACACAAAAACAGATACGAACGCAGACAAATGTTTGGACATCGAAACGCTTATAAGGGTCCACCCGAAATGAAATGGGAAGCGAAAGGGGTTCGTGGGGTAAAGAGAATTGTTGAGAAGTGCTTATGTCCGAGGCTCCCCTCTCGTTGTGACGCCGTTTGGTGTCGTCTGCTAGCAATGTGGTGGGAGGGAGGGAGGGAGGGGGAGGCGATAGAGCGCTGTGGCGGTGGTGTTGGCGGTAGTGATTAGTGGTAAACCTGCAGTCACTGACCTTGGACTCCCTCTCTCTCTTTCTTTCTTTCTTTCTTTCTCGCTTTCTCTCTCTCTCTCTCTCTCTCTGCATCATTCCTTTCCTCTCTCTCTCTTTCGCGTTTGCCCCCCCCCCCCTCTCTCTTTCATTCACCTTCTCTCTCACTTTCTCTCCCTCTTGCTCTCCCTCTCTCTCTTGTCTCCTCCCACCATCCCTCTCTTTCCCCCACCTTTCCCCTTCTCTCCTCCTACCTCTTTCTGTTCCTCCTCCCCCTACCCCACTCTCTCTCTCTCTCTCTTAAATGCTTTGACAACCTTGAAACAATTTTCTCCAGATGTCGTTTGTCAATGAAAGACGAAAACAATGGTATCGGTTTTGTAAACTTTGACCTCCTTCGGTGGACATTATAGGACGGAGACAGGGAAGGCTTGCTATTAGTAGCGGTGATGATGGTGGGGGGGGGGGTTGAGGTCGAATAGCTGGTAGTGGGGGGTGGGAGTTGGCGTTTGTATTGCTGTTGGTGGTAGTGATGGTGGTGCTGATGATTTTTAGGACCGTTGATGGTAGTGGCTGTGTGGTAAGAAGTTTGCTTCCCTGCCACATGGTTCTGGGTTCAGTCCCACTGTTCAGTCCCGTTTTGGGCAAGTGCCTTCTGTTATTACTTTGGGTCGATCAAATCTTTGTGAATGGAATTGGTAGATGGAAACTGAAAGAAGCCCGCTGTATCTATAGTGGCTGTGTGTAAAGGCAGCGAGCTGGCAGACACGTTAGCACGTTGGGCGAAATGCTTAGCGGTATTTCGTCTGCCGCTACGTTCTGAGTTCAAATTCCGCCGAGGTCGACTTTGCCTTTCATCCTTTCCGGGTCGATAAATTAAGTACCAGTTGCACTGGGGTCGATGT
Organism: Octopus bimaculoides; assembly: GCF_046866305.1. NCBI lineage: Eukaryota > Metazoa > Mollusca > Cephalopoda > Octopoda > Octopodidae > Octopus > Octopus bimaculoides. Next base: position 12,991,221 of record NC_142957.1, on the reverse strand, counting down.
AATCGACTTAATCCCTTTGTCTGTCCTTGTTTGTCCCGTCTATGTTTGGCCCCTTGTGGGCAATAAAGAAATAAGAAGTTTGCTTCCCTACCACATGGTTCCGGGTTCAGTCCCACTGTTCAGTCCCGTTTTGGGCAAGTGTCTTCTGCTATTACTTCGGGTCGATCAAATCTTTGTGAATGGAATTGGTAGATGGAAACTGAAAGAAGCCCGCCGTATCTATAGTGGCTGTGTGGTAAGAAGTTTGCTTCCCTACCACATGGTTCCGGGTTCAGTCCCACTGTTCAATCCCACTGTTCAGTCCCATTTTGGGTAAGTGTCTTCTGCTATAACCCCGAGCCAATCATAGCTTGAGCAAGACACTTTATTTCACGTTGCTCCAGTCCACTCAGCTGGCAAAAATGATTTGTACCTGTAATTTAAAGGGGTCCAGCCTTGTCACATTCTGTGTCGTGCTGGACCTCCATGAGAACTACATTAAGGGTACACGCGTCTGTGGAGTACTCAGCCATTTGCACGTTAATTTCACGAGTAGGATTTTCCCATTGAACGGATCAACTGGAACCCTCGTCGTCGCAACCGACGGAAAACCAGCCTATGTTTGATAGTGGTGGTGGGGGAGGGGCGTAGTGTGGTAGTAGTTGTAGGTACGGTACTATAACACTGTCCTTGATCTCCCGCTCTTTCCCTATCTCTCCCTCCCTCTTACTCTTGCTCTCTCTCTCCCTCTCCCTCTCCCTCTCCTCCATCTCTCTTCTCGTTCTCTCCTCCTACCCCTCTTTATTCTTTCTCTCCCTCTCTCTCTCCCTCTTTCCCACTTTCCCACCCACCCTTCTCTCAGTCTCTCTCTCTCTCTTCCTTCTCTCAGTCTCCCTCTCTCTCTTCCTTCTCTCTCACCGTTTCTTCCTCTATCTCCTCCTCCGACTCTTTCTTTCTCTTCCACCCAACTCTCTCTCTCTCTCTCTTCTACCCCACTCTCTCTTTCTCTCTCTCTCTCTTCCACCCCACTCTGTCTTCCACCCCCGCTCTCTTCCACCCAACTCTTCCTCCTCTCTCTCTCTCTTCCACCCCACTCTCTCTCCCGTCCACCTTCTCTTCAATACTCCGGCAGCCTTGAAACAATTTTCTAGCCATGTCGTTTGTCAATGAAAGGCGGTAAAACAACGCCAACAGTCGGAGCAACGGTTTGTAAACTTCGACCTCGTTTGCTGGACACTAACTGGACACTAAGAGGGTGGGGATCGGGCCGAGGGCCGTGGTGGTGTAACTGTAAAGAGTAATGATGATATTCTAGTTTAGGTGATGGTCGCACTGTAGCTGGTGAGATGTGGAAGTTGTGGGGTTGGTAGTCTTCCTGTTTTTAACTCCAAGAAGGTGCAGATTCTTTACCGAAGATGTACCTGACATAAACATACATGGGTATGTGTGTGTGGTAAGTAGCTTGCTTATCAACCACATGGTCCCGGGTTCAGTCAGTCATTGGATTTCAATATATACATACATATTTTACCTTTTATCTTTTCTTTCTATCTTATAGACGTTAGTTGAATCCAATCTATTTAACAATCCAATCTATTTAACAATCCAATCTATTTAACATTCACTCTATGCTGAATAGTAGTATAATATGAACAGATTTTTGAAATCCAACGAACCACTATACAAATATACATTTTTAAAGGGATGTGATAAACCTATTATAATGGATAATGTGTACTTTTTCTTTTGTGATGTAATGTTTGGGACTAAAAATTGTTGGCGGCTGAAGAGAGCTTTACACCATCTTTTATATCAATAATATAACTATGGTGATGTAATAACATTGTTTATAAAGCTTCAAACACGTGTACCGCGATATCCTTTGTTTTCTGTTTTCAATTTATGTTTGATATATATATATATATATATATATATATATATATATATATATATATATATATATATATATATACACACACACCAATAATTATATATATGCTCTTTCACTCTTTTACTTGTTTCAGTCATTTGACTGTGGCCATGCTGGAGCACCGCCTTTAGTCGAGCAAATAGACTCTGGGACTTATTCTTTGTAAGCCTAGTACTTATTCTATCGGTTCTCTTTTGCCGAACCGCTAAGTGACGGGGACGTAAACACACCAGCATCAGTTGTCAAGCGATGTTGGGGGAACAAACACAGACACACAAACATACACACACACACACAAACATATACACACACGTACATATATATATATACATACGACGGGCTTCTTCCAATTTCCGTCTAACAAATCCACTCACAAGGCTTTGGTCGGCGTGAGACTATAGTAGAAGGTGCCACGCAGTGGGACTGAACCCGGAACCATGTGGTTCGTAAGCAAGCTACTTACTACACAGCCACTCCTACGCCTCTATGTATATATATTATAATATATTATACATATACATATATATATACATATACATACATATATATATATATATATATATATATATATATATATATATATATATATATATATATATATATGTGGGGTAGACCAAGAACGAAAAGGCTAGATAGTATCCATAGTCTCAGTTGGTCATGTTTGAGAACCAGCAGAAAAGGGTAATGATGATCGAATGTGGTAGGAGCCCATGGATGAGGTGTTAACAATTAGTGGATCAAAGGGTTTGTAGTTTCTGTTGGTCACGCTTGGAAATCCAGCCAGAAAACCTAACAGCGTTTGTTTCTGATAAGACCCTGTCGCGGGAATGCCTGAGGACTTTAACCCTACGACCCTCCTAGAAATATTGATCCATGGATGGGTGGATGTATGAACTATTATAGTTACTTTCAATTGATTTTGAAGTATCAGGAGTTTTCTTCCCTACATGTTTTGACCAGAATCAGTAATTTATTGTTGTTTAAACTGATTTTGAAGTATC
>NC_142957.1:12975811-12980811 GCF_046866305.1 Octopus bimaculoides | reverse complement strand
CTGAATGAATGAAAAATAACTGGCGGAAGACAGACAGACAGACAAGAGAAGAATGGGGTGGAGTTATTGGCGGATGAAAGACAAAAAAAAAAAAAAAAATTAAATGATGGAAATTATCGTACAATATAAATAGTGGGATGAATGTAAAGGTTTTATATCCTTTTATGGGGGAGATATGAAGTTTTCGGGACCCTTCAGCACGCACGCACACACACACACGCACGCACGCACACGCACACACGCACATAAATATAATGTATAATGTATATATATATATATATATATATATATATATATATATATGTAAATACGTTCCCACAAATACAAAGCGTGTATATTTTAGGACGGTACTATATATCTTTCCTTAAAAGAAGTGTGGGTTAGCATTACATCCACAAAAGTAATCATACTGGTCTCATACGATAATAATAATAATAATAATAATCTATTTCCTTTCAAAAGGGTTCGGTTTCCCACAATATATATATATATATATATATATATATATATATATATGCATACACACATCTATAGTTAATCTGTGTATGAATTAAATATGATTTTCAACATCCCTGTGGGATTTGAAAATAGTAAATAATAATAATAATGATAATAATAATAATAATAATAATTTATCACATAAAAATAAATATGTAATTATAATTTACTTATAGATATTATATATTATCATTTGATTTTGATACTTATATATCTATCGTTTCTGTCTCCCGATGAGCTCAAGTGAATAATTGAAACTCTGTCACAGATTTTCCCCCTCTTTGTAGATATTTGAGTCTTCAAGATAAAAATAAATAATTAAATTAAAATAAAATAGTATATAGAAAATTACCCGCCGGGCTCATTTCTATAAAAAATGTTATTTAATAAATATGGTATATGCGCTTGTAAAATTTCATTTTTTTTTTTAAATGTATAGAAATTAAATAGTGTAAAAAATAAGAACCTTTGTTAAGATTACGTTTAAATAAATATAGGGACATAGCTATTTAGATTAGCCATTTTATATGGAGATAACTGGATGGATAAATGTTGGCCAGCGGATGGATGCACCAATCAGAGTATGAAAAAAAAAATACAACTAAGTGGAAGGGTGTTTGTTATGTATGTGTGTGTGTGTGTGTATACACACGCGCATCTAAAGATAATGAGCAGAGAAGTGAATGGATGGATTAACGAACAAAGATGGATATATATATATATAGGTTGTCAGTCAGGATAGCTAAATAAAGATAAGACAGAGCGATTAGCTAGCTCTATATAGATAAATAGAAAATAGAAATAGAAAAGGATGGTAGATAGACAGATGGATAGAAAGTATCAATATGTAAGACTGATTTGTATAATTAATATAATAATGGATGGATCAAAATGTCTTCAATTCTTCCTTTTCCTCATCACAAAAAAAAGTTTCCCTCTTCTCCCCCCCTCTTCATCCCTTTCTTTCCTCTCTCTCTCTTAAAGTTTTTCCTTCTCATTATCTTTATTTTCATTTAGGAATTTCCTCTCAGTTTTTTTTTCATTGTTTTTATTTTTTGTTTGTTCGAACATTTTTTTTTTGATTCAGTTTTTTTTTTTTTGGTCTTGAGTGTGTGTGTGTGTGTGTATGTGTGTTTTAATTTGGGGGTGGTTTTGCTTGTTTTCTGGTTCCTGCTTTTTTTTTTTTCGTTTTTTGGTTAGTGCATAGTAATCTCTTGATAATTTTCGCGACATCGAAACTGGATATCTATGTCTTTGACTGGTGGAAGGATTTCGTGTCCATGGTAGCTGATATCAAGTTCGGCCGTCTGTCCATTACAAATGTACATTTCAAATTTGTTTATTTGACTCACGAGGTACCATTTGGCTTGGAGAATTGCGTAACGCTTACCAGGGCAGAGTGTACCAAAGGTCATTATTGGATTCTTCAGCTGTTTACCATTCTTGTAGAACTTCTGATCGACAAAGCGGTCATATTTGTAAGTCTGGAAAAAAACAATGAAAGAAAAAAAAAAATTAATAAATAGATATACATATACATTTACGAAATATATTTTCATATATAATTCAATTCTCATTAGCAAAACCACTATCGCTACTGCACGAGAAATATACTACTCGTATATTTGTCTCCATTTTAACAATGTACGTCTAGAAGAGATATCAGCTCGTGAAGAATACCAGAGTTTTGTCAGTCTGTATTTACTTTAAGTATGATACGTAGATTGATATTTTGTTCTATTGTAAACGTTAAGTTTGAAAACGCGTGGCTTAATGATTAAGTGTTCGGCTCACGCTCACGAGGTCGGTAGTTCGTTACTCGGCGGCGCATTGTATCCTTGAGCCAAAGACAGTTTTGCTTCATGTTGCTCCAATCCACTCAGCTGGCAAAAATTAATTGTGCCAGTATTTTAAGGGCCCATGCCTCGACACATTGAAGGTCACGTTGGATCTGGAACATTCGTCATCGTAACTAACCGAGTGCCAGTTAGTTATACAGCAAAAGACCCTTCGAGAACAAGTCCCTGGATTTTTATCTTTATTTTTAGATATACTAGGGACGATATGTCTGACTTGGCCCTTCAAGGCGTTGTAAAAGATAAAAAGATAATATTGAAAACCTACCATAGGATTTTCAAAGATTTCAGGATCTTTATGAATGGCTGGTGGATAGACAGCGACTCTGTCACCTTTTCGGATAAGAAACGTTTGACCGTTACACATCTTGAAATTGCAATCATCGCTAACGTAGCGTACCATGAAAACTCCACTGCACAATCGTAAAGTCTCGTTGTTGATGCTATCTGTAAGGGAAAGAGAGAAAAGAAAATGATCAATACGAGTTTTTTTTTAGGGTTGGCATTCGAAATAAGATAGTTGTTACGTTCGAAATGAAAGATAATTATTGCTAAATACTAAATTAATCACACACGTGCGAAACATTAGGCGGATTGTACACAAACACGCACTCACACACACATGCGTATCTACGAGGTTCATGTTCTCGTTAACCTCGTTGTTCGGCAAAACGTGACCGATAAAATAGGTACAAGAAACATATTCTGGGGTCGATTTGCCCCCCGACTAACCCATTTCTCAAGGCGGTGTCCCCAGCCTAGTCGCAGTCCAATGAATGGAACGAGTGAAATAGAAGACTCGCTGCAATCTAGAAGACTGTTCTGAAGACTTTGAAAAGTGCTAAAAAACATGCACACAAGAATTTACCCACAATGCACCGTAAATTAAAAAGTACTTACCGAGAACTGGCATAGCTTCGATTTCTTTAATGCTGAAGACAATAGGCCCAGTTTCGTCACTAGCACGTGACTCCATTTTTTGGCGAATCATTCCGGAGATTTCGTTGTAAAGTGCGTCGTAAGCTTCTCGGTTGCTTAGCAGGAAATACATGTTCCAGAAAGACAGACGAAATGTGTTGTAGTTGACGTGTAAATATACCAAGTTGTGTCCCATAATATCTTGTTCCGACTGGCCATGAGCAAGCATAAATTCGGTTGAGTAGCGTATATAATCGGACAGATCTTCGCGGGCGAGGATTTTCTTGGAAGACGGCTGTTTGCAGAGAACGTTGAGGGCTTCAATGGCTTTTGGAAATAGTTTGATAGGTAAGCCAAGCCAGAGGTAGTTGAAATAACGGTGGAATACATCGAAACAATGATAGACGGTTTGTGGTTCAAAAACCTGATCGTCACTGCGACCGAAAATCGTATAAAACATGGCTGCGAAATTCGTTTTGGAAACGAACTTTCTGAGTCCGTCGGTTTCCTGACGGTGGCTTTTGATGTCATTGTTGTTGTTGTTGTTGACAACAGTGTTGCTTTTGTCAGTGTTGTTGTTGTTGTTGTTGTTGTCTTCGTCATTTTTATCGCAGACGCTGTTGTTGTTCTTGTTGTTACCCTGCGCGACTTTGTTGAAGGCCTCGTCTAAATGGATCGCATACCGTCTCATTTCTGTGACCAAGTGCGAACCGCGGACGCGTTTGCCAGCCTCCTTGATCATTTTGCGGGCGTTGACAAGGACGAAGCTGAACACGTTCATGTTTACCTGCTTCTGGATCGGGTCGAAATCGAAGCATTTTTCACGGCTCATTGCCTCCACGCTGTGTGGATCGGCGATGATCGTCAACCGCTGATTAAAGAAACGGATTGTGAAAATGTCGCCATGACTCTTTTGGCTATCGTGTAAGAATTTGATGGCATCGTTTTTGAACTGTTCTCCGTTACCCCATATTATGTGACCTGGGACAATTGGAGGTTCACCCTTCCGCCTGGAGAAAAAGAAATTAAATAAAATAATTAAATAATTAAGAAACAAGAACATTACAAAAAAAAAAAAAGAAAATAGAAAAGTATAAATTATTGTAGCAGGTAGTAGTACTCAATACATGTGAATTAGTCTTATTTTTTTTTATTCGAAGCCTTATGAGGTTAACTACATCGGTGTGCGTGCGTACGTGTGTGTGTGTCTCTGTGTGTACACAATATGATTGTTTTCAAGTACAGCGATTCTCAAACACGTTTGTTGGATTGGAAGTCGATATAAACGTTTCAGAATCAAACGTTAATCGAGTACAGGGCGTGATATGGAAATTAAATTGAATGCCGAAAGGAAGTGGAGTTACGCAATCACGTTCAATAGCTTACAGTTGTTTCTGCTATACGAAACTGCGCGCATATTTGATGGCATAAATGACGCAGTTATCAGCCCTCCCACTATATATGTGAAGTTAGCCAACTGATAAGCTCCAATACCTCAAATTTATCTCTTGTCCTGAATATGCAGTGTTGAGATTTTGAGATTAGAGCGCGGCTACATACATGCCCGTGCGTTTCTTGTACCATCAGATACTACGCACACACACACACACACACACACACACACACACACACACACACACACACACACACACACACACACACATATATATATATATATATATATGTGCGTAGCCATGATAGATCGTTGACCAGAGACTATTCAATTTT
>NC_142957.1:12963311-12965811 GCF_046866305.1 Octopus bimaculoides | reverse complement strand
TAATAATAATAATAATAATAATAATAATAATAATAATAATAATGATAATAAAAAGCACCAGTTAAGTACTAGGGTCCATTCTATGTAATCGACTTCAACACACTCTCCCTCAAAAGTTCAGGCCCTTGCCTTACCGTAGGAATCGTTAGCACGCCGGACGGAATGCTTAGCGATATTTCGCCCGTCGTTACGTTCTGAGATCGAATTCCGCCGAGGTCGACTTTAATTTTCATCCCTTCGGGGGTTCAATAAATTAAGTACCAGTTGCGTACTGGCGTTCGATATAATCGACTAGTCCCCTCCCCTCAAAACTCTGAGGCCTTGTGCCTTCAGTAGAAAGGATTATTATTATTATTATTATTATTATTATTATTATTATTAAGGCGGCGCGCTGTCAGAATCGTTAGCACGCCGGACGAAATGCCTAGCGGTATTTCGTCTGCCTTTACGTTCTGAGTTCAAATTCCGCCGAGGTCGACTTTACTTTTTATCCCTTCGGGGTCAATAAAATAAGTACCAGTTGCGTACTGTAGTTGGATATAATCGATTAGTCCCCCCTCCCCCACAAATTTCAGGCCTTGTGCTTACATTAGAAAAGGATTATTATCCAAGGTGATTAAGCTAGGATAATCGATAATGCGTCGGAAAAAAATGTTGAGCAACATTTTTTTTTTTTTTTTTTTTTGCCCATGTTATCTCTACGTTCCAAGTTCAATTCCTGTCGAGGTCGACTTTTCTTTTCATCCTTTCGGGGATCCATAAATTAAGTACCAGTGAAACACGGCGGGGGTGGGCGATGTAATCCACTAGTCCCTTCGCCGCAAACTTCACGCGCCGGATGAAAATGCTTAGCGATATTTCGTCCGACTTTTACGTTCCGAGTTCAAATTCCGCCGTGGCCGACTTTGCCTTTCATAACTCCGGATCGATATAATAAATACCAGTTACACACTGGGGTCGATGTAATCGACTTACCCCTTCCCGAAAACTTTCAGGCCTTGTGCCTATAGTACAAAGGATCATTACCATTTTTATTATTATCATTATTATTATTATTATTATTATCATTGTTTTCTTTCTTTTTTTTGGTGTGGGGGTCCTTGGTGTTGGTGTTGGAAAGGTTTTCTTCTTTTCGGACAAAACCCTTTGTAACCTTCGTCCTGTCTTTGTCCTGACATGTTTTTAATTTATATTAGCCCTTGTGACCAATAAAACCAGACTTAATTATTATTATTATTATCATTATTATTATTTTAATTTTGTTTTATTATTATCATGAGATAACAAAATTGTAAGAGCGTCGAACTTGGCGGTATTTCTTCCGCTCTTTAAGTTCCGAGTTCATATCGTGCCGATGACCAACTTTACATTTGATCCCCACCGCACTCTGCGGGGTAGACAAAGTAATATACCCGGGAAATTACTAGGACTAATTTCATCAACTGACCCCCCTAGCGTCTCTTCAAATTTCTGCCCTCTGGAGCTGTCTCTTTTTTTGTTCTTTTACTTCTTTCACTCATTGGACCACGACCATACTGGGGCACCACCTTGAAGTATTTATTGTAGTCGGTGAATCGATCCCAGCACCCCAACCTTTTTTTTTTTTAAAGCCTGGTACTTATTTAATCGGTATCTATCAATCGAACTGCTAAGTTATGGGGACGTAAACATACCGACATCAATTGTCAACCGGTGGTGGATGTCAGATAGAGACACACACGCACACGCGCGCGCGAATACATACATACGTACATGTGTATATATATTTATATGAGGGGCTTCTTTCAGTTTCCGGATACTAAATCCACTCACAAAACTTTGGACAGCCCTCGGGCTGTTGTAGAAGATACTTGCTCAAGGTGCCACGCGGTGGGATTGAACCTGGAACCATGTGGTTGGGAAGGAAGCGAGCTTCTTACCACACAGCCACACCTGAGAATTTATTTTATATTCAGGGCGATGGGTCGACGCGAGAGAGAGAGAGAGAGAGAGAGAGAGAGAGAGAGACAGAGAGAGACAGACAGAGTGTATGTTGTGGTTGTTATAGACAACGGGTCCTTACATTTTAAGTTCAACTCCCGCTGAACTGAAGGGCGATGGTCATTTATTCGGGTGGGAGTGGGGTCACTAAACAAAACTACTGGTCAGTACTGAGACATGTTGACCACTGTTATGCACCGCCACATAATCCGGCCACCTAGTGACTTCACTACAACTAGGCACCGCTACTTAATCTGGGTGTGTGTGTTTGTGTATATGTGTGTGTATGTTTGACCGTGGTTGTCATGAACCGACTCCAGGTCAGTCTTTATCCATCAGAGCAAAGATCCCCGTCGTTCCAAGCTTGACATTCCCCCAATAATGTATTTAAGCTATATGTTTTAGGAATACAATATCCTAAACGTCGTTCCGTTTTTTTTTTTTTTGTTTAAAGACTCTAAAGGTGTGATTTCAAGGTAATTTGACTGCTATTTCGAGCACGCAGAACATACCCCCAGCG
>NC_142957.1:12953311-12955811 GCF_046866305.1 Octopus bimaculoides | reverse complement strand
CGCCGTTAAAAGTACGGAAAGCGGAAATCGACTGCGCTAGTTTTTATTTTTATTTTTATTTTATTTATTATTTTTTTTTGCTATCGAGATCGCAATACGTTAATGCAATTTACACATTCTGTCAGTGACCATCTATCCATTCAGCCTCTCTTTATCAGGCATGGATGTAAACAAACTATTACCGGTTGACAAAGGTGTGTGGAAGAAAGGAAACACGATCCCCCAAAACACACACACACACGTAAACATATACATGCAACACATATATAACACATATGCATGTCTTCACAGACAGACAGACAGACAGACAGACAGGCAGGCAGGCAGGCAGACAGACGCAGCCATGATAAAAAAGATAAGAAGCTGAGACAGAACTACAATATACAATGTTTTACTAGTTTAACTCGAAAAGCTTAGAATGCGATTTGAGGAAGAGCTTGCTGCTATTTCTAGCACGTGGGACGACATTATACAGACTCCAGATGCCTACAGATGTTTCAATGAAACAGTATCTTCTTTTTGTCATCATCTTCGAACTCGCTTCGGTCGTCGGACTGCGGTCATGTTGGGGCACTCTCTTTCAGCGGTTTACTTGCACAGATCGTCCCCTTGCTTACTTTTTGAAAGTTCTTCGGTATTCGTTCTATCCGGTGGGGGGTGGAGGCCCTTCGTTGAATCGCTAAGTTACCGGGATGCAAACGCACCAACACCGTTTGCAGAGGCGGGAGTGGAACAAAAAACGAACAGAAAGACATACATATGTGTGTGTGTGTGTGGTGCTCCAGCATGGCCGCAGTCAAATAACTGAAACAAGTAAAAAAATAAAAGTATATATATATATATATATATATTATTTAATATAATATATATATATATATATATATATATATATATATATATATATATTGTAAAGTTTAGAAGTAATACTTGATAAGTGTAAGCACCTGTATATGCCGGATAGTGGCCGTTTAATATATATATATATATATATACACACACACGCACACACACACACATATATATACGTCGAAAGTATGTCTCAAGGCTTTGGTTTTTGCCTGGAGTTAGAGAAAAAGAGACGTCCCAAGGTGTCGCACGGTGGAACTGAACCCGGAATCAAGTGGTTGCTAAGCAAAATTTCTTAACCACGCGGTTCCATGCGTGTGATTAGTAGAAGGCGAGCTTGCTGCTGTTTCTGACTTGCACAACAAGATATGTTCGATAGATCGAAAGATCAATAATTGCGAAAACAAAAGCTTTCCTGTTTTTGGTTTTCAATTAGAAAGAAAAAAAATGCGTGGTGGGGTATTAATAGGGTGTGTCATTTCACAGGGGTTATGAATTTGAGAAAGGGCCAACTTCAGACAGGACCCCTGATAGGGGGAAAATTAGGGAGTAGGGGAAGAACTTGGAAAGATTCTTCGTTTATACGGTTTATAGGGTGTTGAGAAGAATTAGTAGAAGAAAAATAAATTGTGCCTGTTTATCTATATATATATATATATGTTGTTATTATTTGTATATTCTCCCATATATATATATATATACACACGCATATAATACATTAATATATATATATATATGTGTGTGTATATATATCCATAGATAAATATATATACATATATACGTTCATACATACATACATACATACATATATATATATATATATATATATATATATATATATATATATATATATATATATATATGCATACGTGAGTGTGTGTACCAGGGCGTGTATTAGAAGATATGCATACACTCATAGCTACACACATATATACATACATGCATACAGACGTACATACACACATACATACATACATATGTACATACATATCTACAAACACACACACACACACACACACACGCGCGCAGGTAAAAGAAAATACCAAATCAAATTTTTCTTGCTTCCCCGTCACAACAGGTGCTTTGAAATTCTTTAATTAAACGATTTTTAATTTTATCTTTACAGCGATATAAATTGCACAGACATATATATACAAAACATATCCAATTGTAGTGTGTGTGTGTGCACATATATGTATATATATATATATGTGTGTGTGTGTGTGTGTGTGTGTGTGTGTGTGTGTGTGTGTGTTTGTGTGTGTGTTTGTGTGTGTGTGTGTGTATAAAAAAGAAGTCTCGCCCGCATGTTTTTGCTTCGCTGAATTTTCTTTGAGAATTTTTAAGTGATCTTCTTCTAGCACATTAGCAATCCACTTAGTGGTCTCTTCTTTATATATACATATACAATAATCCTTTAGAGATCTCAGAGAATTTTTTCTGAATCTTCTGATTCTTTTAATGAGCTGGTTTCCTGGTGTTAAATTGATGTTAATTAATATCCAATTTTTGCCCTATTATGTTAATTATATATAAGGCGGTGCTCCAGCATGGACACAGTCAAATGACTGCAACAAGTAAAAGCGTATATATATATATATATATATATATATATAGGTAAAGCAAATTTTAGAGTTAATACTTGATAATTGCA
>NC_142957.1:12943311-12948311 GCF_046866305.1 Octopus bimaculoides | reverse complement strand
CATCCTGGTATTTCTCGGACTCAACGCTAGCATGTACTCATACATACATACAAATATACATAATACAAACATACATACATACATACATACATACATACATACGTATAACTACATACATACACACGTACGTACATACATACATACGTACATACATACATACATACATACATACATAATACAAACAAACATACATACATACATACATACAAATATACATACGTATAACTACATACATACACACGTACGTACATACATACATACGTACATACATACGTACGTACATACATACATACATACATACATACATAATACAAACAAACATACATACATACATACAAATATACATACGTATAACTACATACACACGTACGTACATACATACATACATACATACATATGTACATACATACATACATGCATATAACTACATACTATGTACATACATATAGCTACATACATGCATATATATACATACATACACACGTACATATATACATGTTTACACACACACACACACACACGCGCATATATTTACATACTTACAGACATACATACACACACATATATACATTCACACACAGACTTATATTCGTTTATTGTTTTATTTGTTGCAGTCATTTTCACTGCGGCCATGCTGGAACACCACCTTAAAGGGTTTCAGTCGATGAAACTGACCCACTTAGTCTATCGGTCTGTTTCGTCGAACCGCTAGTATACGGGGGACATAAACACACCAGCATTGGTTGTCAAGCGATGGTGGAGGAGGGGCAAACACGAATACACCCACCCACCCACACACACACACACATACGATGGGATTCTTTTCAGTTTCCGTCTATCAAATCCCTTTACAAGCTTTGGTCGGCTCAAGGCTATAGTAGAAGACACTTGTCCAATAAAAACAAAAACATCTACCTTCCATTTAACTTGCGAGTAGAATCAATGCAATTACGGGTTTAATCCATCCGACGGGCTTCAACATAGTTTCCGTATACGCAGTTGCTACTTGGAAAGTTTAGGTCGACTTCAGGTTATAGCGAAAAACGGAAGCCCAAGGTGTCACGCTGTTGGGATTGAACCTGCGACCTCGTGATTACTAAACAAAACGGCCTTGTTGAGTCCGGTCGGTTAGTTAAGAAATTCTATTGGCTAAGAATGAATGGTGTGTGAGTGTGAGTTTGTGTGTGTGTGCGTGTGTGCGCAGTGTGCAACTTTTGAGTTTGTGCATATATATATATATATATATACACACACACACATGTGTGCGTGCGTGTGTGTGTGTGTGTTTGTATTTGTCTATGGATTTTTGACTTGTCAGTCGCAAACACGTACACACACTCTCGCACTTACACACATATATAATCAGTCACACACCAACATACGTACACATACATACATGCATACATGCATACATACATACATGCATACATACATACATACATACATACATACATACATGCATACATACATACATACATACATGCATACATACATACATGCATACATACATACATACATACATACATACATACATGCATACATACATACATGCATACATGCATACATACATACATGCATACATACATACATACATACATGCATACATACATACATGCATACATACATACATACATACATACATACATACATGCATACATACATACATACATACATACATACATACATACATACATGCATACATACATACATACATACATACATACATACATGCATACATACATACATACATACATACATACATACATGCATACATACATACATACATACATACATACATACATACATGCATACATAATACATACATAGGCTCCAATAAATGCAGGCGGTCTCATTCACACACGCAACATACACCGGTATATTATACCAAGAGAGAGAGAGAGAGAGAGGGGGGGGAGTGAGGTAGGGAGACAGACATAGAGAGGGAGAGGGAGGCTGTGGGCAGGAGGACATCTTGAGCAAATACCAAGATTTAGAAGCAGACACACAGACACAAAACAAATGACAAAAGGAGAGATTTCACGCTCGCAGGTACGCACACACACACACACACATACGCGAACGTGAACACGCATACACACACACGCACGCACACACACGGACGTACGCACATTCACGCACACACACACACACACACGGATGCATGCACATACATGCACACACGCTCATATACACACACACACACACACACACACACACACACACACACACACACACACACACACACACACGCTGATGGACGGGCACAGCCATCCACACACACACACACACAGGTAAATGGCTATAAACGCACACAGGCGGCGAGCTGGTAGAACCGTTAGCACGCGGGGCGAAATGCTTAGCGGTATTTCGTCTGCCGCTACGTTCTGAGTTCAAATTCCGCCGAGGTCGACTTTGCCTTTCATCCTTTCGGGGGGTTCGATTAAATAAGTACCAGTTACGCACTGGGGTCGATATAATCGACTTAATCCGTTTGTCTGTCCTTGTTAGTCCCCCTCTGTGTGTAGCCCCTTGTGGGTAGTAAAGAAATAACACACACACATACCTGTAGACGGCCATACGCAATACTCATCCGATAGGACACACATATTGCATACACACAAACAGATACACTACAGACACACACACACACACACACGAGAGGATGCTATATAGCCGTTTACGCTTTATTCCAGAAGCGGAGTATTCAGTCAGCAAAACCACTGAATCTTCTCGCCGACCCCAGTACGCAACTGGTACTTATTTTATCGACCCGAAAAGAATGAAAGGCGAAGTCGACCACGGCGGAATTTGAACTCGGAACGTAAGGACAAAACGAAATACCGCTAAGCATTTCGCCCCGGAGTCCTAACGGTTCTGCCAGCTCGTCACCTCAATTCTTTTCTTCTCTAGGCACAAGGCCCGAAAGTTTTGGGGAAGGGTCCAGTTGATTAGGTCGACTCCCAGTACGCAACTGGTACTTATTTTATCGACCCTGAATATGAATATGAACCCAGAACGTAAAGACAGATGAAATACCTATTTCGTTATTGCCCACAAGGGGCTAAACATAGAGGGAACAAACAAGAACAGACGAACGGATTAAGTCGATTACATCGACCCAGTGCGTAACTGGTACTTATTTAATCGACCCTGGAAAGGATGAAAGGCAAAGTCGACCTCGGCGGAATTTGAACTCAGAACATAAAGACAGACGAAATACCGCTAAGCATTTCGCCCGGCGTGCTAACGTTTCTTGTTTCTTTATTGCCCACAAGGGGCTAAACATAGAGGGGACAAATAAGGACAGACAAAGGGATTCAATACATTAATGCTATATAAATGAGCAGGCGCCATTGTGTGGTAGGAAGTTTCGTTTTCAAGCAACATGGTTCCGGGTTCAATATCTCTGCGTAGCACCTCGGCCATTTCTCTTCTAGTATAGCCACTGACCGACCAAAGCCTTATGAGTGAATCTGGTAGACGGAAACTGAAGGAAGCCCATCGTATATATATATATATATATATATATATATATATATATATATATATATATATATATATATATATAATCATAAATATACAGGGATTAGCAGGAGCTAATTACTAATTGTCGATTCCCTGCCCTATATATCTGTATATATATATATATATATATATATATATATATATATATATATAGAGAGAGAGAGAGAGAGAGAGAGAGAGAGAGAGACTTTAATAAAATAGTGTGTGCCTTTATGCTTCTCACCGCCATCGTTTGAGAGCCGGTGTTGTTTTGTTTACGTTACCGTAACTTAGTGGGGCAGCGAAAGACACAAAAATCACTGGGATCTAAAGATAGAGCACAAAAAGAAGAAAAAGAAAAAGAAAAACACAAGCTACTGGAGTTGATTTGTTGGATTAAAAACCTGCCTCGGCGGTGCTCCAGAATGATCGCTGTCCAATGACTGAAACAAGTAGAAGAAACTTTCTCCTTCACTCTTTCTCTCTCTCTTTGTATCTATCTTTCTCTCGCTACATACACATACAAGAAACACACACACACACACACACACACTGCTTATCGGCGTGAAATAGCGCTGAGAAGCTTGCAGGACGATGTTAAATTCAATATATTATATGTAGTTATTAATTGCCAAATAAACAGGCAAATTAATAATCCATTACTGACAGTTTCACCAGTTGACTGTTAACGTAATTAACGATAGTAGTCGAACTATATCAAACATATATCACAATATTGTTGAAAATGGCGGTTTTTCATGGCGTCATGGGTGTGGAAAAGAGCATATATGTATCTCTCTCTCTCTCTCTCTCTCTGTCTCTCTCTCTCTCTCTCTCTCTCTCTCTCTATACATATATATATATATATATATATATATATAAGCTGATGAAGGGATATTCCAAGGGGCTTTCCTATGTGTTCGTTCCGTTGTCTGTGGTTTGTTGTTCTGGCGTCCTGTGCCCTGATATGCATCTATATACACATGTAGATGTAAGTATGTACATATATGTGTGTATACATGTATATATATTCTTTGTATTATATATATAAATATATTTCATCGTATCGATCTCAGTATTGACTTGGAAATCTACTATTTAATTAATCGATCTATTTGCTACGAGTTCTAAAAGTCACGTAAGCAGAAATACGATCACGCGCATACACATTACGAACACACACACACACACATACATACATATATATATATATATATATATATATATATATATATATATATATATATATATATGTATATATATATATATATATATGTGTGTGTATATATGTATATTGATGTATGTATGTTTATATGTATAGATATATATGTGTCTGTGTGTATATATATATATATATATATATATATATATAAACAAATATACATTCATTAGTGTGTTGTATCATATTTATAAATAACTTTGTGCATATATTAATTTGCGATTTATGTGTGAGATAATATATCACAACATATATGTATGTATATCTATGTTTGTAT
>NC_142957.1:12895811-12940811 GCF_046866305.1 Octopus bimaculoides | reverse complement strand
AAAGAGTGAGAGGCAGTTGTGGTGAAAGGGTAGAGCAGGGTTCGCCACCATCCCCTGCCGGAGCCTTGTGGAGCTTTAGGTGTTTTTCGCTCAATAAACACTCACAATGCCCGGTCTGGGAATCGAAACCGCGATCCTATGACCGCGACTCCGCTGCCCTAACACACATCTCTCGCTCCCCCGTCTCTCTCTCTCTCTCTCTTTCTCCCTATTTCTCTCTCTCACACACAAACACACACGAACGACCTCTCGTTGTTTCTCTTATTTTCTCTCAAATCCACACACACACAGCTAAAATAACATCACTGATAATTGTGTGTGTGTGTGTGTGACCTGTATATTCACAAACAATCGCCTCATACGCGCTCGCAGTTACCCCGTATACGACAACGCAAGCAGTGGCGATATATATTACATATATATATATATATGGTAAGTAGCTAGCTTACCAACCACATGGTCCCGGGTTCAGTCCCACTGCGCGGCACCTTGGGCAAGTGTCTTCTACTATAGTCTCGGGCCGACCAAAGCCTTGTGAGTGGATTTGGCAGACGGAAACTGAAAGAAGCCCGTCGTATATATGTATATATATATATATATATATATATATATATATGTATGTGTGTGTGTATGTTTGTGTGTGTGTGTGTTTGTCCCCCCCCCCCCCAACATCGCTTGACAACCGATGCTGGTGTGTTTATGTCCCCGTAACTTAGCGGTTCGGCAAAAGAGATCGATAGAATAAGTACTAGGCTTCCAAAGAATAAGTCCTGGGGTCGATTTGCTCGACTAAAAGGCGGTGCTCCAGCATGGCCACAGTCAAATGACTGAAACAAGTAAAAGAGTAAAAAAAAAGAGTAAAAGAGTATACATATACACACACACATGTATGCATACGTATACGCATAGGTATATATATATATATATATATATACATACATACCCCAATCTGTCCGGTTGTGTCTGTGTGTCCGCGTTTATTCCTGAATTTTGCGGGTGTGCATTGCATTCAAAAGCTATGTTGTCATTTACCCGTTCACGTATCTTTATCGTCGGACTGCGGCCATGCTGGGGCACCGACTAGAAGGGTTTTTTGTTTGTTTTGTTTTTTTAAATCGAACAAACCAACCCCCCTGAACTTTTTTTCTTTTTCTTTTTGTTTCCAAATCCTGGCATATATTCTTTTTTTTTTTTTTTTCCCGAACCGCGAAGTTACGGCGACGTAAACACACCAACACCGGTTGTCACGCGGCGGTGATGGTGGTGGGGCGGAGGAGAAACACAAACACGAAAACACTCATATATTCTTTTATTCTTTCACTTGTTTCGGTCATTTGACTGCGGCCATGCTGGGGCACCGTCTTAAAAGGGTTTTTATAGTCGAAGAAATCGACCAGAGGATTATATATTCTTTGTAAGCCTTAGTACTCATTCTATCGACCTCTTTTGACGAACTGCTAGGTTACAGGGATGTAAACACACCAACATTAGCTCTTTAGCGATGGTGTCGCGGTGGGGAGCAAGCACAGACACACATACTCTCTCTCACACACACACACATATACGACGGGCTTCTTTCAGTTTCCGTTTACCAAATCCACTCACAGGGCTTTGGTTGGCCCGAGGCTATTGAAGACACTTGTCCAAGGTGCCACGCAGTGGGACTGAACCCGGAACCATGTGGTTACATAGCAAGCTTTCTTACCTTTACTCTTCTCACACCACGTTCAATCACCAGGCTACGGCCATGCTGGATCACTTGCTCTGAATGGATTTCAGTCGATTTCATCAATTCACTGTCACCACCACCACCATCATCATCATCATCATCATCACCACCACCATCACGACAACAATTCTTCTTTCTGTTATTTCATTTGTTGCTTTAGAGAAAAGTAGACAAACAGACAGAAATATGGAGGGATAGAGAGGCAGCAGACAGACAGATAGATATACATATATACATACATACATACATATATATATAAACAAATAGTAAATGAGTATATGCATATATACGTACAGGTATGTGCATACCGACATCCACCTGTATGTATAGGTGCATATCTGGGTACAGGACATTGCAAACAAAACAGAGACGATATATATATATATATTCATCAAATTTGAATTTATCCACAGATGATATGAACAGTAGTGACATCTAACTTCAAAACTCAGTGTTTGAATATTTCATTTATATATATATATATATATACTTTATTTAAAAGCAGCAGAAATGTAACAAAAGACTGTTACTCTGAGTTTCACGTTCCTGTTCGTCCGATGAACGGGAACGTGAAACTCCGAGTCTTTTGTTATATTTCTGCTGCTTTTAAATAAAGCATATTACTCTACCTCTGGTATTTGAGTACTCTTTTTTCCACCTTGTTGCACATTTCATGTGCTTACTCCGGTATATATATATATATATATATATAAATTTAAGGAATGGAGTAAACGCATGTTATAACTGCATACTTTATTCTGACATTCTATCTCTCTCTCGACTTTTTTTTTCCAACGTACTATCTGGTAGCGTCCAAATCTCTAACGGTTTTTTTCAAATGAATTACGTTATAACCTTACCCAACTATAGTTCTCATACTCGGTTATAATGTCTTACGTTTAAGATGGTTCCCATAAATTTCCCTGAGGAGAAGTTTACATTTCTAACATCGACGATTCCTATGGATGGCATAAATTGTAATTCTTCGAAACATATGTCGGAATAAAGTATGCAGTTATAACATGCGTTTACTCCATTCCTTAAATTTATATGTACTCAAATACCCAAAATATCAAGGAGTTTCTGCCTCACAAACAGGAATTACACAGTTATTTTGTGATCTTTGCTACTCTGGTTTCTATTAACCCATTATTCTATCCGAATTATTATTAATTAGGATAAAATAAATACATATAATTAAATATATATTCGGTTGGCAAATAAGTTCCCGCCGTCTCTTTAAATTTTGGAATTTATTGCGTTTTTAAATTTTGGAATCTTTTTTTTTTTTTTTTGCACGAAAATTCTCGTCAAACGACAAGGGAACTGGCATATATATATCTGTACATTCTCCCATATATATACACATACATAAAATTTATTAATGAGGGTAGAAATTGATATTAATCAATTAAAACCAGTGGTCTAGCATATTAAAAAAATCCGAAGATTAGAATTATATTACATACAAAAATAAGAGGAATGACCAGCAATTGTGGATTCCTAAATGCTGTTGTGTCGCTAAATTTTCTACTGAGAACATAATTTTTTCGTGGTTAGATGATTCGGCATCTATTTCTAGCATTTAGGAATCCACATTTGTTGGTAATTCCTCTTATTTTTGTATGTAATATACACATACATACATGTATACCAACACCAGTTGTTGCGGTGGGGGGACAAACACAAACACACACATATATATATATATATAGCATACTCTATAAAGTGATTGACATCAGGAAGGGTATCCAGCCATAGAAATCTACCAAAACTTTATTAATTAGCATAATTGCATAGCCAAGAAAAACACGTGGAATAGATGGCCAAATGTGAACAAGAGAAATGATATTCTTTAAATTATAAACCTGGAAAATTACAGGACAAGTTATTATTACACTTTTGACTGTGGCCATACTGGAGCATCGCCTTTAGTCGAGCAAATCGACCCCAGGACTTATTCTTTGGAAGCCTAGTACTTATTCTATCGGTCTCTTTTGCCGAACCGCTAAGTTACGGGGACATAAACACAGCAGCATAGGTTGTCAAGCGATATTGGGGGGCCAAACACAGACACACAAAAGTTAGGTTTATAAATGACTGAAACAAGTAAAAGAGTGTATATATATATATATATATATATATATATATATATATTGGGTTGTCCGGAAAATTCGTGCCGATTTATAGTAGCTTACCTTTCAACTTATTTGGCATGAAACCATCTCACTTCTGGGAAGAGGGTATTTTCAAGTTGAAGGAAAGATGGAGACGCAATGTGCAGCAAAATGGTTCATGTTTGGTTGATTAAAAATGTAATGGCAAGTATTCATTGACCCTTTTCTTTCCTTTAAAAATCGGCGCGAAATAGCTCAATTTTCATATTAATATCGTTGTTGCTTCGGTGGCCTCATAGGTAGAGGTGTTTAGAAGTAGTAACATGACACAAAGGTGGAGGTTTCAAATCTGTGCCAGGTATTATAGGGGGAGGGGTTTATTTAACATTTTCATTTTTTCCCCCTAGAGATAAAAAAAAATGTGAAAAATTTTCGTAAGACCCCTGCCCAGGATGTTAGTGGTGTTTACATATGCCTTTACCCACAAGACCACCGAGACACCAACAGAAATGTAGTTAAAAAATGACATATTTAAACGCCATTCTCTTTGAGCTTCTAAAGGACAAACTTGGTTGGGGCAAAATGAGTAAAACAAGATAAGGCAATATTTGCCTTTTAAATTCTCCAGAAAGCTCGCTAATACACATCAGTATCCATCCCTAGACATCAGAAATAAATTAAAATATCTCGGCCAAATGAAAGAGGCTCAGAGAAAATTGGCGGCGGTGCACCAGCATGGCCGCAGCTGTAAGCTGAAACTATAAACAAACATGTAAAGTGGTTGGCCTTTGGAAGGGCATCCAGCTGTAAAAACCTTTCCAAAACTGCCCCCCCCCCGTGCTGGTGCCACGTAAAAAGCACTCAGTCCACTGTGTGCGGTGGTTGGTGTTAGGATTGCTGCGATTATGAATCTGTGGTTCATGCGTCCTGGCATCTCTTGTGGGTATTTTTCTAGCCAGAAGGTGATCATCGCTTCTATACCATAATCGTGTGGGATATTGGTGTACAAATTCACCACATCGAATGATACTATTGTCTTCGGGGGGTGGTTTAGCATGTATAAGTCATCCCTGATGAAGCTTTTCACATATTTTAGAAACGGTTTGAGTAAGATGTCGAGGAAGTTGCTCAAACGGTAGGTTTCACCACTACCGCATTTCCTTTGTCGGCTTCTTTAATGGTGAGGTTTATATCATTTTTTAACTCGATTAGGTCGTTACATTAAGGTTGGATTTAATTCGTTGTTTTTGTAGGGTATTAAAAGGAAAACTGGTAATGTGTTCACAAAAAGCATCAACTGCTTTATTTCTGTCTTTTGCAGGACAGTATTCAATTTTGTTTTTTTACTATAGACTCATCTTTGCTGTTGTAGTTGTCAAGTGCTTCTGTAAGGCGTAATTTTCGGCAGAAATCCATAGTGTTATCCTTAATTTCATTTGGGTTCGATAGAATTTTAACTTGTCCAGCCCAGAACTGTAAAAGCCTGGCAATCTAGAGTGAATAAAATCTTCGAAGGCCTGTTTTACACCATTATCGGAATTAGATTTTCTTTTCTATCAGGCAAATGATACATTATTCACAGGACTTTGTAATTGTTTTTACAATTTATTCTAGAATAATCCAGAAATTTATTATTTTAACCAGACTATGTGAAGGTAATCCTCATAATTTGAAGCCAGTTTCTTAAGTGTCAATTCATGAAACGATCATACCTTGAGTCACTCTGTAATTTCAGCTGATTGATAATAAAATTGTGAGTGGATTTGGAAGACGGAAACTGATGTCCCCCCCCCCCCAACATCACTTGACAACCGATGCTGGTGTGTTTATGTCCCCCGTAACTTAGCGGTTCGGCAAAAGACACAGATAGAATAAGTCCTGGGGTCGATTTGCTCGACTAAAGGTTTCAAATCTGTGCCAGGTATTATAGGGGGAGGGGTTTATTTAACATTTTCATTTTTTCCCCCTAGAGATAAAAAAAAATGTGAAAAATTTTCGTAAGACCCCTGCCCAGGATGTTAGTGGTGTTTACATATGCCTTTACCCACAAGACCACCGAGACACCAACAGAAATGTAGTTAAAAAATGACATATTTAAACGCCATTCTCTTTGAGCTTCTAAAGGACAAACTTGGTTGGGGCAAAATGAGTAAAACAAGATAAGGCAATATTTGCCTTTTAAATTCTCCAGAAAGCTCGCTAATACACATCAGTATCCATCCCTAGACATCAGAAATAAATTAAAATATCTCGGCCAAATGAAAGAGGCTCAGAGAAAATTGGCGGCGGTGCACCAGCATGGCCGAGCTGTAAGCTGAAACTATAAACAAACATGTAAAGTGGTTGGCCTTTGGAAGGGCATCCAGCTGTAAAAACCTTTCCAAAACTGCCCCCCCCCCCCCCCGTGCTGGTGCCACGTAAAAAGCACTCAGTCCACTGTGTGCGGTGGTTGGTGTTAGGATTGCTGCGATTATGAATCTGTGGTTCATGCGTCCTGGCATCTCTTGTGGGTATTTTTCTAGCCAGAAGGTGATCATCGCTTCTATACCATAATCGTGTGGGATATTGGTGTACAAATTCACCACATCGAATGATACTATTGTCTTCGGGGGGTGGTTTAGCATGTATGAGTCATCCCTGATGAAGCTTTTCACATATTTTAGAAACGGTTTGAGTAAGATGTCGAGGAAGTTGCTCAAACGGTAGGTTTCACCACTACCGCATTTCCTTTGTCGGCTTCTTTAATGGTGAGGTTTATATCATTTTTTAACTCGATTAGGTCTTTACATTAAGGTTGGATTTAATTCGTTGTTTTTGTAGGGTATTAAAAGGAAAACTGGTAATGTGTTCACAAAAAGCATCAACTGCTTTATTTCTGTCTTTTGCAGGACAGTATTCAATTTTGTTTTTTTACTATAGACTCATCTTTGCTGTTGTAGTTGTCAAGTGCTTCTGTAAGGCGTAATTTTCGGCAGAAATCCATAGTGTTATCCTTAATTTCATTTGGGTTCGATAGAATTTTAACTTGTCCAGCCCAGAACTGTAAAAGCCTGGCAATCTAGAGTGAATAAAATCTTCGAAGGCCTGTTTTACACCATTATCGGAATTAGATTTTCTTTTCTATCAGGCAAATGATACATTATTCACAGGACTTTGTAATTGTTTTTACAATTTATTCTAGAATAATCCAGAAATTTATTATTTTAACCAGACTATGTGAAGGTAATCCTCATAATTTGAAGCCAGTTTCTTAAGTGTCAATTCATGAAACGATCATACCTTGAGTCACTCTGTAATTTCAGCTGATTGATAATAAAATTGTGAGTGGATTTGGAAGACGGAAACTGATGTCCCCCCCCCCCCCAACATCACTTGACAACCGATGCTGGTGTGTTTATGTCCCCCGTAACTTAGCGGTTCGGCAAAAGACACAGATAGAATAAGTCCTGGGGTCGATTTGCTCGACTAAAGGTTTCAAATCTGTGCCAGGTATTATAGGGGGAGGGGTTTATTTAACATTTTCATTTTTTTCCCCCTAGAGATAAAAAAAAAATGTGAAAAATTTTCGTAAGACCCCTGCCCAGGATGTTAGTGGTGTTTACATATGCCTTTACCCACAAGACCACCGAGACACCAACAGAAATGTAGTTAAAAAATGACATATTTAAACGCCATTCTCTTTGAGCTTCTAAAGGACAAACTTGGTTGGGGCAAAATGAGTAAAACAAGATAAGGCAATATTTGCCTTTTAAATTCTCCAGAAAGCTCGCTAATACACATCAGTATCCATCCCTAGACATCAGAAATAAATTAAAATATCTCGGCCAAATGAAAGAGGCTCAGAGAAAATTGGCGGCGGTGCACCAGCATGGCCGCAGCTGTAAGCTGAAACTATAAACAAACATGTAAAGTGGTTGGCCTTTGGAAGGGCATCCAGCTGTAAAAACCTTTCCAAAACTGCCCCCCCCCCCCGTGCTGGTGCCACGTAAAAAGCACTCAGTCCACTGTGTGCGGTGGTTGGTGTTAGGATTGCTGCGATTATGAATCTGTGGTTCATGCGTCCTGGCATCTCTTGTGGGTATTTTTCTAGCCAGAAGGTGATCATCGCTTCTATACCATAATCGTGTGGGATATTGGTGTACAAATTCACCACATCGAATGATACTATTGTCTTCGGGGGGTGGTTTAGCATGTATGAGTCATCCCTGATGAAGCTTTTCACATATTTTAGAAACGGTTTGAGTAAGATGTCGAGGAAGTTGCTCAAACGGTAGGTTTCACCACTACCGCATTTCCTTTGTCGGCTTCTTTAATGGTGAGGTTTATATCATTTTTTAACTCGATTAGGTCTTTACATTAAGGTTGGATTTAATTCGTTGTTTTTGTAGGGTATTAAAAGGAAAACTGGTAATGTGTTCACAAAAAGCATCAACTGCTTTATTTCTGTCTTTTGCAGGACAGTATTCAATTTTGTTTTTTTACTATAGACTCATCTTTGCTGTTGTAGTTGTCAAGTGCTTCTGTAAGGCGTAATTTTCGGCAGAAATCCATAGTGTTATCCTTAATTTCATTTGGGTTCGATAGAATTTTAACTTGTCCAGCCCAGAACTGTAAAAGCCTGGCAATCTAGAGTGAATAAAATCTTCGAAGGCCTGTTTTACACCATTATCGGAATTAGATTTTCTTTTCTATCAGGCAAATGATACATTATTCACAGGACTTTGTAATTGTTTTTACAATTTATTCTAGAATAATCCAGAAATTTATTATTTTAACCAGACTATGTGAAGGTAATCCTCATAATTTGAAGCCAGTTTCTTAAGTGTCAATTCATGAAACGATCATACCTTGAGTCACTCTGTAATTTCAGCTGATTGATAATAAAATTGTGAGTGGATTTGGAAGACGGAAACTGATGTCCCCCCCCCCCCCCAACATCACTTGACAACCGATGCTGGTGTGTTTATGTCCCCCGTAACTTAGCGGTTCGGCAAAAGACACAGATAGAATAAGTCCTGGGGTCGATTTGCTCGACTAAAGGTTTCAAATCTGTGCCAGGTATTATAGGGGGAGGGGTTTATTTAACATTTTCATTTTTTCCCCCTAGAGATAAAAAAAAATGTGAAAAATTTTCGTAAGACCCCTGCCCAGGATGTTAGTGGTGTTTACATATGCCTTTACCCACAAGACCACCGAGACACCAACAGAAATGTAGTTAAAAAATGACATATTTAAACGCCATTCTCTTTGAGCTTCTAAAGGACAAACTTGGTTGGGGCAAAATGAGTAAAACAAGATAAGGCAATATTTGCCTTTTAAATTCTCCAGAAAGCTCGCTAATACACATCAGTATCCATCCCTAGACATCAGAAATAAATTAAAATATCTCGGCCAAATGAAAGAGGCTCAGAGAAAATTGGCGGCGGTGCACCAGCATGGCCGCAGCTGTAAGCTGAAACTATAAACAAACATGTAAAGTGGTTGGCCTTTGGAAGGGCATCCAGCTGTAAAAACCTTTCCAAAACTGCCCCCCCCCCCCCCCGTGCTGGTGCCACGTAAAAAGCACTCAGTCCACTGTGTGCGGTGGTTGGTGTTAGGATTGCTGCGATTATGAATCTGTGGTTCATGCGTCCTGGCATCTCTTGTGGGTATTTTTCTAGCCAGAAGGTGATCATCGCTTCTATACCATAATCGTGTGGGATATTGGTGTACAAATTCACCACATCGAATGATACTATTGTCTTCGGGGGGTGGTTTAGCATGTATGAGTCATCCCTGATGAAGCTTTTCACATATTTTAGAAACGGTTTGAGTAAGATGTCGAGGAAGTTGCTCAAACGGTAGGTTTCACCACTACCGCATTTCCTTTGTCGGCTTCTTTAATGGTGAGGTTTATATCATTTTTTAACTCGATTAGGTCTTTACATTAAGGTTGGATTTAATTCGTTGTTTTTGTAGGGTATTAAAAGGAAAACTGGTAATGTGTTCACAAAAAGCATCAACTGCTTTATTTCTGTCTTTTGCAGGACAGTATTCAATTTTGTTTTTTTACTATAGACTCCTTTGCTGTTGTAGTTGTCAAGTGCTTCTGTAAGGCGTAATTTTCGGCAGAAATCCATAGTGTTATCCTTAATTTCATTTGGGTTCGATAGAATTTTAACTTGTCCAGCCCAGAACTGTAAAAGCCTGGCAATCTAGAGTGAATAAAATCTTCGAAGGCCTGTTTTACACCATTATCGGAATTAGATTTTCTTTTCTATCAGGCAAATGATACATTATTCACAGGACTTTGTAATTGTTTTTACAATTTATTCTAGAATAATCCAGAAATTTATTATTTTAACCAGACTATGTGAAGGTAATCCTCATAATTTGAAGCCAGTTTCTTAAGTGTCAATTCATGAAACGATCATACCTTGAGTCACTCTGTAATTTCAGCTGATTGATAATAAAATTGTGAGTGGATTTGGAAGACGGAAACTGATGTCCCCCCCCCCCCAACATCACTTGACAACCGATGCTGGTGTGTTTATGTCCCCCGTAACTTAGCGGTTCGGCAAAAGACACAGATAGAATAAGTCCTGGGGTCGATTTGCTCGACTAAAGGTTTCAAATCTGTGCCAGGTATTATAGGGGGAGGGGTTTATTTAACATTTTCATTTTTTCCCCCTAGAGATAAAAAAAAATGTGAAAAATTTTCGTAAGACCCCTGCCCAGGATGTTAGTGGTGTTTACATATGCCTTTACCCACAAGACCACCGAGACACCAACAGAAATGTAGTTAAAAAATGACATATTTAAACGCCATTCTCTTTGAGCTTCTAAAGGACAAACTTGGTTGGGGCAAAATGAGTAAAACAAGATAAGGCAATATTTGCCTTTTAAATTCTCCAGAAAGCTCGCTAATACACATCAGTATCCATCCCTAGACATCAGAAATAAATTAAAATATCTCGGCCAAATGAAAGAGGCTCAGAGAAAATTGGCGGCGGTGCACCAGCATGGCCGCAGCTGTAAGCTGAAACTATAAACAAACATGTAAAGTGGTTGGCCTTTGGAAGGGCATCCAGCTGTAAAAACCTTTCCAAAACTGCCGCCCCCCCCCCGTGCTGGTGCCACGTAAAAAGCACTCAGTCCACTGTGTGCGGTGGTTGGTGTTAGGATTGCTGCGATTATGAATCTGTGGTTCATGCGTCCTGGCATCTCTTGTGGGTATTTTTCTAGCCAGAAGGTGATCATCGCTTCTATACCATAATCGTGTGGGATATTGGTGTACAAATTCACCACATCGAATGATACTATTGTCTTCGGGGGGTGGTTTAGCATGTATGAGTCATCCCTGATGAAGCTTTTCACATATTTTAGAAACGGTTTGAGTAAGATGTCGAGGAAGTTGCTCAAACGGTAGGTTTCACCACTACCGCATTTCCTTTGTCGGCTTCTTTAATGGTGAGGTTTATATCATTTTTTAACTCGATTAGGTCTTTACATTAAGGTTGGATTTAATTCGTTGTTTTTGTAGGGTATTAAAAGGAAAACTGGTAATGTGTTCACAAAAAGCATCAACTGCTTTATTTCTGTCTTTTGCAGGACAGTATTCAATTTTGTTTTTTTACTATAGACTCATCTTTGCTGTTGTAGTTGTCAAGTGCTTCTGTAAGGCGTAATTTTCGGCAGAAATCCATAGTGTTATCCTTAATTTCATTTGGGTTCGATAGAATTTTAACTTGTCCAGCCCAGAACTGTAAAAGCCTGGCAATCTAGAGTGAATAAAATCTTCGAAGGCCTGTTTTACACCATTATCGGAATTAGATTTTCTTTTCTATCAGGCAAATGATACATTATTCACAGGACTTTGTAATTGTTTTTACAATTTATTCTAGAATAATCCAGAAATTTATTATTTTAACCAGACTATGTGAAGGTAATCCTCATAATTTGAAGCCAGTTTCTTAAGTGTCAATTCATGAAACGATCATACCTTGAGTCACTCTGTAATTTCAGCTGATTGATAATAAAATTGTGAGTGGATTTGGAAGACGGAAACTGATGTCCCCCCCCCCCCCCCAACATCACTTGACAACCGATGCTGGTGTGTTTATGTCCCCCGTAACTTAGCGGTTCGGCAAAAGACACAGATAGAATAAGTCCTGGGGTCGATTTGCTCGACTAAAGGTTTCAAATCTGTGCCAGGTATTATAGGGGGAGGGGTTTATTTAACATTTTCATTTTTTCCCCCTAGAGATAAAAAAAAATGTGAAAAATTTTCGTAAGACCCCTGCCCAGGATGTTAGTGGTGTTTACATATGCCTTTACCCACAAGACCACCGAGACACCAACAGAAATGTAGTTAAAAAATGACATATTTAAACGCCATTCTCTTTGAGCTTCTAAAGGACAAACTTGGTTGGGGCAAAATGAGTAAAACAAGATAAGGCAATATTTGCCTTTTAAATTCTCCAGAAAGCTCGCTAATACACATCAGTATCCATCCCTAGACATCAGAAATAAATTAAAATATCTCGGCCAAATGAAAGAGGCTCAGAGAAAATTGGCGGCGGTGCACCAGCATGGCCGCAGCTGTAAGCTGAAACTATAAACAAACATGTAAAGTGGTTGGCCTTTGGAAGGGCATCCAGCTGTAAAAACCTTTCCAAAACTGCCGCCCCCCCCCCCCGTGCTGGTGCCACGTAAAAAGCACTCAGTCCACTGTGTGCGGTGGTTGGTGTTAGGATTGCTGCGATTATGAATCTGTGGTTCATGCGTCCTGGCATCTCTTGTGGGTATTTTTCTAGCCAGAAGGTGATCATCGCTTCTATACCATAATCGTGTGGGATATTGGTGTACAAATTCACCACATCGAATGATACTATTGTCTTCGGGGGGTGGTTTAGCATGTATGAGTCATCCCTGATGAAGCTTTTCACATATTTTAGAAACGGTTTGAGTAAGATGTCGAGGAAGTTGCTCAAACGGTAGGTTTCACCACTACCGCATTTCCTTTGTCGGCTTCTTTAATGGTGAGGTTTATATCATTTTTTAACTCGATTAGGTCTTTACATTAAGGTTGGATTTAATTCGTTGTTTTTGTAGGGTATTAAAAGGAAAACTGGTAATGTGTTCACAAAAAGCATCAACTGCTTTATTTCTGTCTTTTGCAGGACAGTATTCAATTTTGTTTTTTTACTATAGACTCATCTTTGCTGTTGTAGTTGTCAAGTGCTTCTGTAAGGCGTAATTTTCGGCAGAAATCCATAGTGTTATCCTTAATTTCATTTGGGTTCGATAGAATTTTAACTTGTCCAGCCCAGAACTGTAAAAGCCTGGCAATCTAGAGTGAATAAAATCTTCGAAGGCCTGTTTTACACCATTATCGGAATTAGATTTTCTTTTCTATCAGGCAAATGATACATTATTCACAGGACTTTGTAATTGTTTTTACAATTTATTCTAGAATAATCCAGAAATTTATTATTTTAACCAGACTATGTGAAGGTAATCCTCATAATTTGAAGCCAGTTTCTTAAGTGTCAATTCATGAAACGATCATACCTTGAGTCACTCTGTAATTTCAGCTGATTGATAATAAAATTGTGAGTGGATTTGGAAGACGGAAACTGATGTCCCCCCCCCCCCAACATCACTTGACAACCGATGCTGGTGTGTTTATGTCCCCCGTAACTTAGCGGTTCGGCAAAAGACACAGATAGAATAAGTCCTGGGGTCGATTTGCTCGACTAAAGGCGGTGCTCCAGCATGGCCAGTCAAAAAAAGACTGAAACAAGTAAAAGAGTATATATACATATAGAATCGTTTTATGTTCCATATATATATATATATAATTGTGTGTGTTTGTCAGTCCGTGTGAGATTAAAAAGAAAGTGAAAAATTTTCGTAAAACCTCTTCGCGCAGGCCCTGGGTGATATTGAACCCTGCCCAGGATGTTATTGGTATCAACATATGCCTTTACCCACAAGACCACCGAGACACCAACAAAAATGTAGTTAAATAATGACATATTTAAACGCCAATTCTCTTTGAGCATGTAAAGGACAAAGTTGGCTGGGGCAAAACGAGTAAGAACAAGATAAGGCATATTTGCCTTTTGAATTCTCCAGAAAACTCGCTAATACACATCAGTATCCATCCCTAGACATGAGAAATGTAAAGAAATGAATTAAAATATCTCGGCCAAATGAAAGAGGCTCAGAGAAAATTGGCGGCGGTGCACCAGCGCGGCCGCAGCTTTAAACTGAAACTATAAACAAACAAACATGATATGAAATTAATGAAACTTGAGTAAATAAGACGAAAAACTCCATAAAATATTCTCTATAGTTTCTTCCTGATTTGCTGGAACGTATGCACCCATATTGTCAATAGACTTTTGCCATTTCAGCGGTACCTGGCAACCTTGAGTCAATAAAATCTTCGAAGGCCTGTTTTACACCATTGTAGCAATTAATTTTTTTTTTTATCAAAAAGGTGTTCTACAATTTATTATTCAAAAAGATGTAGTTCTACAATTTTCTTTTCAAAAAGGTGTCGTTCTATAAATTTTTTTTTATTGAATTCTGGGAAAAGTTAGGTTTATAAATCCTAATTTTTACTTCCATAATTGCCGCCAGTAAGATGGAACAGTGGTGTTAGTCGTGGGAGGGGCTACGGGGCGCGAGCAGTAGTCGGGGTTCAAATCCCGCTGCTGGAACTCGCGCCCCCCTTCCCCTTTCACTTCTTTCATCGCCGGACCATTGACCCTGGCGGGTTTTTACTTCGCGTTATCATTTTTCCTCCTACTCCAGTCCCCCTCCTACTCCTAACCCTCCTAATCCTCTAAGACGAAATTAATTAATTAATTAAATAAATAAACAAAAAAATACATTTCGTACGAAATACCTGCGGCTAAAGAAATGCAGCTAGCTTTACTGATTGAGTGTTTACGAATCGATTGATACATGTAAAGCCATTCCGGAATTACCATCTTTGATTGAAGTAACGTGGACGGGACGGCGCTGATGAAGAATTACTTATTATGGCTGCAATAAGGTAGGCAGAGAATAGAATTCTTTACATTTTTGTACCGAAGGTAGAGAATATGCGGTACATCAACCGTTTTCGGCCGAAACCTAAACGCGAAAACGGCTGAGGTGCCGATTGTTTACCTTCGCCATTGTCTTTTATGCTTTACTTGTTTCCACGTACGAGCATTGCGACCATCGCCACTTAATGCGTTTTACACGAACAAATTGACACAAGAGTCTTAATTTTGGGTTTAATGTGAACACCCGGCTATATATACGTATGTATATTGGCAAATATTGGGTTGTCCGCAAAGTTCGTGCCGATTTTAAAGGAAACGGAAAGGTCATTACAATTTTAATCAACCGAGAGTGAATCTCCATCTTTCCTTTAACTTGAAAATATCCTCTTGCCAGAATTGAGCTGGTTTCATGGCAAATAAGTCGAAAATTAAGCTACTATAAATCGGCACGAACTTTCCGGACAACTTTCTCTTCAATCGCTGCATTTGTCCAATGTTAAAAATCCTGTTGATGTTTTATATTGTGTTTGTGTAATCAATTGTTGGAGTTACTGGGCTTCATGTTTGGTTGGGGATTCTAGATTGATTAGTGTAATTGTGGTGTGGGCATTTGTGTATCACTCTTTTCTCTTTTGTACTCCTTGTCCTTCATCTGGAGTCAGTGAGGGACTACTGGCATCGACCACGTTCGAATGGTGCTCTTTACATCCCCCCCCCCCACTAAAGAACAAAAATAAAAATAGGACTGCAGCTGGAAGTGCTCAGGTGTCACTAGGAGAAAATGGAGACCTTATTAAATATGCAGTGACCCCGAAATCTATGTCCTCTTAAGGGGTTTTTGCCTAATAAAAAAAATCATTGTAAATGTAGTGTTAGAGGGAAGAATAATTTGGTTAGGGGATATATTGGGAGCACTATTGATTTTCAAAGGAGATATAGGTTCCACATGAGCTCATTTTCGAATGCCAAGTACTCCAATTCTACTGCATTGGCATATTATATTCATGATTTGAAGAGCAGGAATACGAGCTATACTATTGAATGGTTAGGCCTATCCAAAGCCCCACACACACGTTAATGCTAATGTAGATTATGTTTAAGGGAATCGTACTTGATTGGACAAACACCTTATGTGCTCCCTTTTTGTAATAGGTTTTTCTCAACATTCTTGAGTAGTTATAAAATTAAAATCAGATGCTTCAGAGGCCCACCTGAGCTGTGATCTTGAATTGAATCTGTAGCAAATTTTCTTTTATCTAAATTTAATTATTGACCTTTGAAATGGACAAGTCTTCACTTGAATCCACTGAATTCTTCTTTTGTCTGTTTATGCAATTGAACAATAACCAGAACTGTGAAGCCTTTCTAAGTTTTCTCCTGGATTCGGCATTCACAATGTGAAGCAATTGTAGGGATGGGCTTGGATGGACTCTGTTCTCGTTTCCTTACACTTTATTTTAGTTCCATTGCCTTAAATTTTTAGTGGTGTATATTATTCATTCCATGTATTTTTCTTTGTGTTACCCTTTATTCGTGCATATGTGTAT
This sequence comes from Octopus bimaculoides, assembly GCF_046866305.1. NCBI lineage: Eukaryota > Metazoa > Mollusca > Cephalopoda > Octopoda > Octopodidae > Octopus > Octopus bimaculoides. The sequence goes on along the minus strand of NC_142957.1, from coordinate 12,924,376 downwards.
ACTGTTAGCTTTTACCATTTGGAGCCCCTGTTGTTTTGACCAGAGGACACCTCCTCAGCTATATTTTGAGGTTTAGTTCAGTAGAAAAAGTCACATCAAAATAGGGGAGGCCTAAAGATGGGTGGTAAGGCAGGTGTTCATTTTAAAATAAAGTATTCTTTTCTTAGGCTTAAATGTCAAATAGGGGAGTAAGGCTCCAAGCAATAGTTGTATATTGCGTTTCCCTTTCTTTTTAATTAGGCTAGTTCATTAATGCTTCAGATATGTACATGTAAATTTATTGGGGCAGGAATATAATCATATTTGGCTGTATCTCTATGGGCAGACCTGAAGGCATGTAGTAAGGCTGTCGAAAGAAGGTACTGGTTAAAAGTGCTTATATGCTAAATTTACTTTTTAAATTTCAGAGTTATTTTATTTGTAAATCAAATTTACAGTAACGGGATGTAGGTAATTTTAACTTGTGTATATCTGATATGCTTTAGATCTAGATTAGCAACAGTCAGTGCTACTATCACCAACTGAAAATCCAGGTTAGCCTAGTAACTGATGGTTTTGGGGGTCTTGTTGTTTGTCACTCTTGGTGAGTCCTTGACAGTATACAACTAAGCTATTACTGTACATATATATTCATTTGTTATGTCACATGCTAAAAGAAACAGGCTCATTGCTGGTTCCACTCCAGTACCCTGTGTGGGGCATCGACCTTGGGAAAATGTAGACCTTATTAAATATGCAGGGACCCCGAAATTTATGCCCTCTTAAGGGGTTATTGCTTAATAATTTTTTTAAAAATCTCTGTAAATGTAGTGTTAGAGGGAAGAATAATGTGATTAGGGGATATATTGGGAGCACTATTGATTTTCAAAGGAGATATAGGTTCCACATGAGCTCATTTTCGAATGCCAAATACTCCAATTCTACTGCATTGGCATATTATATTCATGATTTGAAGAGGAGGAATATGAGCTACATTCTTGAGTAGTTATAAAATTAAAATCAGATGCTTCAGAGGCCCACCTGAGCTGTGATCTTCAATTGAATCTGTAGCAAATTTTCTTTCATCTAAATTTAATTATTGACCTTTGAAATGGACAAGTCTTCACTTGAATCCACTGAATTCTTCTTTTGTCTGTTTATGCAATTGAACAATAACCAGAACTGTGAAGCCTTTCTAAGTTTTCTCCTGGATTCGGCATTCACAATGTGAAGCAATTGTAGGGATGGACTCTGTTCTCGTTTCCTTACACTTTATTTTTATATATTATTTTAGTTCCATTGCCTTAAATTTTTAGTGATGTATATTATTCATTCCATGTATTTTTCTTTGTTCGACTTGTGTTACCCTTTTAGCTTTTATTCGTGCATATGTGTATACTGTTAGCTTTTACCATTTGGGGCCCTGTTGCTTTGACCAGAGGACACCTCCTCAGCTACATTTTGGTGTAAATAGTTTGAGGTTTAGTTCAGTAGAAAAAGGGTTTATTTTTGGTAAATCAAATTTATATTAATGGGATGTAGGTAGATATGCTTTTACAATTACTGTTGTAGTGAATAATTATTGATAGATGTAGATTAGCAACAGTCAGTGCTACTATCACCAACTGAAAATCCAGGTTAGCCTAGTAACTGATGGTTTTGGGGGTCTTGTTGTTTGTCACTCTTGGTGAGTCCTTGACAGTATACAACTAAGCTATTACTGTACACATATATTCATTTGTTATGTCACATGCTAAAAGAAACAGGCGTCTGTGAAGTGCAGGCTCCACTCCAGTACCCGGTTATGTGATAGAGAAGTTTGCTTCCCAACCACATGGTTCTGGTTTCAGTCCCAATGCAGATATATGTGCGTCTGTGTTGGTGTTTACATCCTCATGAAAGACACAAAATGAGTAGCAGGCTATTCTGGTAAGAAAGCTTAGCAAGAGCCTATGTATACATTTTAATGAAAATATATTTCGTTTTCGCCAGATTAGATTTGTTTCATTAAATTACCAAATTTCTCGTCAAAGGTTAAATCCACATTTTCCTATCCTGCCCCAACCCCAACATAGAATACTTTCTTCCTTGTATTTTCAATCAATAAAATCCACGTCTATCTCTCAGTTTCAAAGTTGTCGCAGTGTTTCTGTCATGTGCTGTGAAAAAGGGGTAAGTGATACGAGGGATCATACAGCACTGCTTCATACAAACCTATACAACCCATGGGCCTGCAGATGACATGGAAAGGTAGGCACACTCTTATATAAATATATATACACACACACATATGTTTAAGTGTCGTTACTACATACATTACTTGATTCATAATATAAACACATACATTACTCGATTCATATATACAGACATTCCTTGATTCATAATATATACACACATTACTCGATTCATAATATATATACACACAAGCACATACAGACATTACTTGATTCATAATATATATACACAAGTACATACATACATTACTAGCTTCATAACATATACACATACCTTACTCGATTCATATATACATACACATACAATACTCGATCCACAATATACACACACACATACATACATAACTAGTTTCATATATACACACACACTACTCGATGCATAACATATACACACATTACTCGATTCATATCTATACACACACATACAGACTTGACTCATAATATATACAATGTTTAAGTGCCGTTACCACATATTTAGTTTCTATATAATATATACATACACACATTACTCGAATCATAAATATATACACACATTACTTGATTCATAATATATACACATACCTTATATACACACACACACTATTAGATTCACAATATATATATACACACACAAGCACATCCAGACATTACTTGATTCATAATATATACACACACTACTCGATTCATAACATATACACACATTACTCGATTCATGATACATACACATACATACATACATACATTACTAGTTTCATAAATACACACAAGCACATACAGACATTACTTGATTCGCAATATATACACTGAAGCACATTACATACACATACATTACTAGATTCAGATATACACACACACACATTACTCGATTCATAAATATACACACATACATTACTAGATTCATAACATAGACACAAGCGCATACATTAGTTGATTCATAATATATATACACACATACAATACTCGATCCACAATATTAGATTCACAATATATATATACACACACTACTCGATGCATAACATATACACACATTACTTGATTCATGATATACACACATTACTAGTTTCATATATACACACAAGCACCTACATACATTACTCGACTGTCCCTTCGAAACGCGGAGTAGACGGGACAACTGATGAAGGGAAATTTATATGTCGTCTCTCTGTTTTCTTTCGTTGTTCAATAAAAAAGTTTGTTACTTTGTTGTGATGTCCTGTACCCATGTATGGATATGTGCATATATTATTATATGATGGAACGCCATGCATCTTTCTCCAAGTAAGTTTTATCATAATAATTACTTTCCTGTCTATCTATCTCTCTTGTTCTTTGGTTTCTATATATACAATATTTAAATATGATTACTTACTGTTAGTAAGTGGAATATGTAGAAAGTAATCATACCTAGTCATTGTAGAAACTAAATTACAATACTTAAATGTTCTAGAAAGTAATCATACCTAGTCATTGTAGAAACTAAATTACAATACTTAAATATTCTAGAAAGTAATCATACTTAGTCATTGTAGAAACTAAATTACAATACTTTAATGATCTAGAAAGTAATCATACTTAGACATTGTAGAAAGTAATCATACCTAGCCATTGTAGAAACTAAATTACAATACTTAAATGATCTAGAAAGTAATCATACTTAGACATTGTAGAAACTAAATTACAATACTTAAATGTTCTAGAAAGTAATCATACCTAGTCATTGTAGAAACTAAATTACAATACTTAAATATTCTAGAAAGTAATCATACTTAGTCATTGTAGAAACTAAATTACAATACTTAAATGATCTAGAAAGTAATCATACTTAGACATTGTAGAAAGTAATCATACCTAGTCATTGTAGAAACTAAATTACAATACTTAAATGATCTAGAAAGTAATCATACTTAGACATTGTAGAAACTAAATTACAATACTTAAATGTTCTAGAAAGTAATCATACTTAGACATTGTAGAAAGTAATCATACCTAGTCATTGTAGAAACTAAATTACAATACTTAAATGTTCTAGAAAGTAATCATACTTAATCGTTGTAGAAACTAAATTACAATACTTAAATGTTCTAGAAAGTAATCATACTTAGACATTGTAGAAACTAAATTACAATACTTAAATGATCTAGAAAGTAATCATACTTAGACATTGTAGAAACTAAATTACAATACTTAAATGATCTAGAAAGTAATCATACTTAGACATTGTAGAAAGTAATCATACTTAGTCGTAGTAGAAACTAAATTACAATACTTAAATGATCTAGAAAGTAATCATACCTAGCCATTGTAGAAACTAAATTACAATACTTAAATATTCTAGAAAGTAATCATACTTAGTCATTGTAGAAACTAAATTACAATACTTAAATGATCTAGAAAGTAATCATACTTAGTCATTGTAGAAACTAAATTACAATACTTAAATGATCTAGAAAGTAATCATACTTAGACATTGTAGAAAGTAATCATACCTAGTCATTGTAGAAACTAAATTACAATACTTAAATGATCTAGAAAGTAATCATACCTAGCCATTGTAGAAACTAAATTACAATACTTAAATGTTCTAGAAAGTAATCATACTTAGACATTGTAGAAAGTAATCATACCTAGTCATTGTAGAAACTAAATTACAATACTTAAATGATCTAGAAAGTAATCATACCTAGCCATTGTAGAAACTAAATTACAATACTTAAATGATCTAGAAAGTAATCATACTTAGACATTGTAGAAAGTAATCATACCTAGCCATTGTAGAAACTAAATTACAATACTTAAATGTTCTAGAAAGTAATCATACCTAGTCATTGTAGAAACTAAATTACAATACTTAAATGATCTAGAAAGTAATCATACTTAGACATTGTAGAAAGTAATCATACCTAGTCATTGTAGAAACTAAATTACAATACTTAAATGATCTAGAAAGTAATCATACTTAGACATTGTAGAAAGTAATCATACCTAGTCATTGTAGAAACTAAATTACAATACTTAAATGATCTAGAAAGTATTCATACTTAGACATTGTAGAAAGTAATCATACCTAGTCATTGTAGAAACTAAATTATAATACTTAAATGTTCTAGAAAGTAATCATACTTAGTCGTAGTAGAAACTAAATTACAATACTTAAATGTTCTAGAAAGTAATCATACTTAGACATTGTAGAAACTAAATTACAATACTTAAATGATCTAGAAAGTAATCATACTTAGACATTGTAGAAAGTAATCATACCTAGTCATTGCAGAAACTAAATTACAATACTTAAATGATCTACAAAGTAATCATACCTAGCCATTGTAGAAACTAAATTACAATACTTAAATGTTCTAGAAAGTAATCATACCTAGTCATTGTAGAAACTAATTTAAAATACTTAAATGATCTAGAAAGTAATCATACTTAGACATTGTAGAAAGTAATCATACCTAGTCATTGTAGAAACTAAATTACAATACTTAAATGATCTAGAAAGTAATCATACCTAGCCATTGTAGAAACTAAATTACAATACTTAAATGTTCTAGAAAGTAATCATACTTAGACATTGTAGAAAGTAATCATACCTAGTCATTGTAGAAACTAAATTACAATACTTAAATGATCTAGAAAGTAATCATACTTAGACATTGTAGAAAGTAATCATACCTAGTCATTGTAGAAACTAAATTATAATACTTAAATGTTCTAGAAAGTAATCATACTTAGTCGTAGTAGAAACTAAATTACAATACTTAAATGTTCTAGAAAGTAATCATACTTAGACATTGTAGAAACTAAATTACAATACTTAAATGATCTAGAAAGTAATCATACTTAGACATTGTAGAAAGTAATCATACCTAGTCATTGCAGAAACTAAATTACAATACTTAAATGATCTACAAAGTAATCATACCTAGCCATTGTAGAAACTAAATTACAATACTTAAATGTTCTAGAAAGTAATCATACCTAGTCATTGTAGAAACTAATTTAAAATACTTAAATGATCTAGAAAGTAATCATACTTAGACATTGTAGAAAGTAATCATACCTAGTCATTGTAGAAACTAAATTACAATACTTAAATGATCTAGAAAGTAATCATACCTAGCCATTGTAGAAACTAAATTACAATACTTAAATGTTCTAGAAAGTAATCATACTTAGACATTGTAGAAAGTAATCATACCTAGTCATTGTAGAAACTAAATTACAATACTTAAATGATCTAGAAAGTAATCATACTTAGACATTGTAGAAAGTAATCATACCTAGTCATTGTAGAAACTAAATTACAATACTTAAATGTTCTAGAAAGTAATCATACTTAGTCGTAGTAGAAACTAAATTACAATACTTAAATGTTAGATTCACAATATATATATACACACACTACTCGATGCATAACATATACACACATTACTTGATTCATGATATACACACATTACTAGTTTCATATATACACACAAGCACCTACATACATTACTCGACTGTCCCTTCGAAACGCGGAGTAGACGGGACAACTGATGAAGGGAAATTTATATGTCGTCTCTCTGTTTTCTTTCGTTGTTCAATAAAAAAGTTTGTTACTTTGTTGTGATGTCCTGTACCCATGTATGGATATGTGCATATATTATTATATGATGGAACGCCATGCATCTTTCTCCAAGTAAGTTTTATCATAATAATTACTTTCCTGTCTATCTATCTCTCTTGTTCTTTGGTTTCTATATATACAATATTTAAATATGATTACTTACTGTTAGTAAGTGGAATATGTAGAAAGTAATCATACCTAGTCATTGTAGAAACTAAATTACAATACTTAAATGTTCTAGAAAGTAATCATACCTAGTCATTGTAGAAACTAAATTACAATACTTAAATATTCTAGAAAGTAATCATACTTAGTCATTGTAGAAACTAAATTACAATACTTTAATGATCTAGAAAGTAATCATACTTAGACATTGTAGAAAGTAATCATACCTAGCCATTGTAGAAACTAAATTACAATACTTAAATGATCTAGAAAGTAATCATACTTAGACATTGTAGAAACTAAATTACAATACTTAAATGTTCTAGAAAGTAATCATACCTAGTCATTGTAGAAACTAAATTACAATACTTAAATATTCTAGAAAGTAATCATACTTAGTCATTGTAGAAACTAAATTACAATACTTAAATGATCTAGAAAGTAATCATACTTAGACATTGTAGAAAGTAATCATACCTAGTCATTGTAGAAACTAAATTACAATACTTAAATGATCTAGAAAGTAATCATACTTAGACATTGTAGAAACTAAATTACAATACTTAAATGTTCTAGAAAGTAATCATACTTAGACATTGTAGAAAGTAATCATACCTAGTCATTGTAGAAACTAAATTACAATACTTAAATGTTCTAGAAAGTAATCATACTTAATCGTTGTAGAAACTAAATTACAATACTTAAATGTTCTAGAAAGTAATCATACTTAGACATTGTAGAAACTAAATTACAATACTTAAATGATCTAGAAAGTAATCATACTTAGACATTGTAGAAACTAAATTACAATACTTAAATGATCTAGAAAGTAATCATACTTAGACATTGTAGAAAGTAATCATACTTAGTCGTAGTAGAAACTAAATTACAATACTTAAATGATCTAGAAAGTAATCATACCTAGCCATTGTAGAAACTAAATTACAATACTTAAATATTCTAGAAAGTAATCATACTTAGTCATTGTAGAAACTAAATTACAATACTTAAATGATCTAGAAAGTAATCATACTTAGTCATTGTAGAAACTAAATTACAATACTTAAATGATCTAGAAAGTAATCATACTTAGACATTGTAGAAAGTAATCATACCTAGTCATTGTAGAAACTAAATTACAATACTTAAATGATCTAGAAAGTAATCATACCTAGCCATTGTAGAAACTAAATTACAATACTTAAATGTTCTAGAAAGTAATCATACTTAGACATTGTAGAAAGTAATCATACCTAGTCATTGTAGAAACTAAATTACAATACTTAAATGATCTAGAAAGTAATCATACCTAGCCATTGTAGAAACTAAATTACAATACTTAAATGATCTAGAAAGTAATCATACTTAGACATTGTAGAAAGTAATCATACCTAGCCATTGTAGAAACTAAATTACAATACTTAAATGTTCTAGAAAGTAATCATACCTAGTCATTGTAGAAACTAAATTACAATACTTAAATGATCTAGAAAGTAATCATACTTAGACATTGTAGAAAGTAATCATACCTAGTCATTGTAGAAACTAAATTACAATACTTAAATGATCTAGAAAGTAATCATACTTAGACATTGTAGAAAGTAATCATACCTAGTCATTGTAGAAACTAAATTACAATACTTAAATGATCTAGAAAGTATTCATACTTAGACATTGTAGAAAGTAATCATACCTAGTCATTGTAGAAACTAAATTATAATACTTAAATGTTCTAGAAAGTAATCATACTTAGTCGTAGTAGAAACTAAATTACAATACTTAAATGTTCTAGAAAGTAATCATACTTAGACATTGTAGAAACTAAATTACAATACTTAAATGATCTAGAAAGTAATCATACTTAGACATTGTAGAAAGTAATCATACCTAGTCATTGCAGAAACTAAATTACAATACTTAAATGATCTACAAAGTAATCATACCTAGCCATTGTAGAAACTAAATTACAATACTTAAATGTTCTAGAAAGTAATCATACCTAGTCATTGTAGAAACTAATTTAAAATACTTAAATGATCTAGAAAGTAATCATACTTAGACATTGTAGAAAGTAATCATACCTAGTCATTGTAGAAACTAAATTACAATACTTAAATGATCTAGAAAGTAATCATACCTAGCCATTGTAGAAACTAAATTACAATACTTAAATGTTCTAGAAAGTAATCATACTTAGACATTGTAGAAAGTAATCATACCTAGTCATTGTAGAAACTAAATTACAATACTTAAATGATCTAGAAAGTAATCATACTTAGACATTGTAGAAAGTAATCATACCTAGTCATTGTAGAAACTAAATTATAATACTTAAATGTTCTAGAAAGTAATCATACTTAGTCGTAGTAGAAACTAAATTACAATACTTAAATGTTCTAGAAAGTAATCATACTTAGACATTGTAGAAACTAAATTACAATACTTAAATGATCTAGAAAGTAATCATACTTAGACATTGTAGAAAGTAATCATACCTAGTCATTGCAGAAACTAAATTACAATACTTAAATGATCTACAAAGTAATCATACCTAGCCATTGTAGAAACTAAATTACAATACTTAAATGTTCTAGAAAGTAATCATACCTAGTCATTGTAGAAACTAATTTAAAATACTTAAATGATCTAGAAAGTAATCATACTTAGACATTGTAGAAAGTAATCATACCTAGTCATTGTAGAAACTAAATTACAATACTTAAATGATCTAGAAAGTAATCATACCTAGCCATTGTAGAAACTAAATTACAATACTTAAATGTTCTAGAAAGTAATCATACTTAGACATTGTAGAAAGTAATCATACCTAGTCATTGTAGAAACTAAATTACAATACTTAAATGATCTAGAAAGTAATCATACTTAGACATTGTAGAAAGTAATCATACCTAGTCATTGTAGAAACTAAATTACAATACTTAAATGTTCTAGAAAGTAATCATACTTAGTCGTAGTAGAAACTAAATTACAATACTTAAATGTTCTAGAAAGTAATCATACCTAGCCATTGTAGAAACTAAATTACAATACTTAAATGTTCTAGAAAGTAATCATACCTAGTCATTGTAGAAACTAAATTACAATACTTAAATGATCTAGAAAGTAATCATACTTAGACATTGTAGAAAGTAATCATACCTAGTCATTGTAGAAACTAAATTACAATACTTAAATGATCTAGAAAGTAATCATACTTAGACATTGTAGAAAGTAATCATACCTAGTCATTGTAGAAACTAAATTACAATACTTAAATGTTCTAGAAAGTAATCATACCTAGTCATTGTAGAAACTAAATTACAATACTTAAATGATCTAGAAAGTAATCATACTTAGACATTGTAGAAACTAAATTACAATACTTAAATGTTCTAGAAAGTAATCATACTTAGACATTGTAGAAAGTAATCATACCTAGTCATTGTAGAAACTAAATTACAATACTTAAATGATCTAGAAAGTAATCATACTTAGACATTGTAGAAAGTAATCATACCTAGCCATTATAGAAACTAAATTACAATACTTAAATGTTCTAGAAAGTAATCATACTTAGACATTGTAGAAAGTAATCATACCTAGTCATTGTAGAAACTAAATTACAATACTTAAATGTTCTAGAAAGTAATCATACTTAGACATTGTAGAAAGTAATCATACCTAGTCATTGCAGAAACTAAATTACAATACTTAAATGATCTACAAAGTAATCATACCTAGCCATTGTAGAAACTAAATTACAATACTTAAATGTTCTAGAAAGTAATCATACCTAGTCATTGTAGAAACTAATTTAAAATACTTAAATGATCTAGAAAGTAATCATACTTAGACATTGTAGAAAGTAATCATACCTAGTCATTGTAGAAACTAAATTACAATACTTAAATGATCTAGAAAGTAATCATACCTAGCCATTGTAGAAACTAAATTACAATACTTAAATGTTCTAGAAAGTAATCATACTTAGTCATTGTAGAAACTAATTTAAAATACTTAAATGTTCTAGAAAGTAATCATACCTAGTCATTGTAGAAACTAATTTAAAATACTTAAATGATCTAGAAAGTAATCATACTTAGACATTGTAGAAAGTAATCATACCTAGTCATTGTAGAAACTAAATTACAATACTTAAATGATCTAGAAAGTAATCATACCTAGCCATTGTAGAAACTAAATTACAATACTTAAATGTTCTAGAAAGTAATCATACTTAGACATTGTAGAAAGTAATCATACCTAGTCATTGTAGAAACTAAATTACAATACTTAAATGATCTAGAAAGTAATCATACTTAGACATTGTAGAAAGTAATCATACCTAGTCATTGTAGAAACTAAATTACAATACTTAAATGTTCTAGAAAGTAATCATACTTAGTCGTAGTAGAAACTAAATTACAATACTTAAATGTTCTAGAAAGTAATCATACCTAGCCATTGTAGAAACTAAATTACAATAATTAAATGTTCTAGAAAGTAATCATACTTAGACATTGTAGAAAGTAATCATACCTAGTCAATGTAGAAACTAAATTACAATACTTAAATGATCTAGAAAGTAATCATACTTAGACATTGTAGAAAGTAATCATACCTAGTCATTGTAGAAACTAAATTACAATACTTAAATGATCTAGAAAGTAATCATACCTAGTCATTGTAGAAACTAAATTACAATACTTAAATGTTCTAGAAAGTAATCATACTTAGTCGTAGTAGAAACTAAATTACAATACTTAAATGTTCTAGAAAGTAATCATACCTAGCCATTGTAGAAACTAAATTACAATACTTAAATGTTCTAGAAAGTAATCATACTTAGACATTGTAGAAAGTAATCATACCTAGTCATTGTAGAAACTAAATTACAATACTTAAATGTTCTAGAAAGTAATCATACCTAGTCATTGTAGAAACTAAATTACAATACTTAAATGATCTAGAAAGTAATCATACTTAGACATCGTAGAAACTAAATTACAATACTTAAATGTTCTAGAAAGTAATCATACTTAGACATTGTAGAAAGTAATCATACCTAGTCATTGTAGAAACTAAATTACAATACTTAAATGATCTAGAAAGTAATCATACTTAGACATTGTAGAAAGTAATCATACCTAGCCATTATAGAAACTAAATTACAATACTTAAATGTTCTAGAAAGTAATCATACTTAGACATTGTAGAAAGTAATCATACCTAGTCATTGTAGAAACTAAATTACAATACTTAAATGTTCTAGAAAGTAATCATACTTAGACATTGTAGAAAGTAATCATACCTAGTCATTGTAGAAACTAAATTACAATACTTAAATGATCTAGAAAGTATTCATACTTAGACATTGTAGAAAGTAATCATACCTAGTCATTGTAGAAACTAAATTACAATACTTAAATGTTCTAGAAAGTAATCATACTTAGTCGTAGTAGAAACTAAATTACAATACTTAAATGTTCTAGAAAGTAATCATACCTAGTCATTGTAGAAACTAAATTACAATACTTAAATGATCTAGAAAGTAATCATACCTAGCCATTGTAGAAACTAAATTACAATACTTAAATGTTCTAGAAAGTAATCATACTTAGACATTGTAGAAAGTAATCATACCTAGTCATTGTAGAAACTAAATTACAATACTTAAATGATCTAGAAAGTAATCATACCTAGCCATTGTAGAAACTAAATTACAATACTTAAATGATCTAGAAAGTAATCATACTTAGACATTGTAGAAAGTAATCATACCTAGTCATTGTAGAAACTAAATTATAATACTTAAATGTTCTAGAAAGTAATCATACTTAGTCGTAGTAGAAACTAAATTACAATACTTAAATGTTCTAGAAAGTAATCATACTTAGACATTGTAGAAACTAAATTACAATACTTAAATGATCTAGAAAGTAATCATACTTAGACATTGTAGAAAGTAATCATACCTAGTCATTGCAGAAACTAAATTACAATACTTAAATGATCTACAAAGTAATCATACCTAGCCATTGTAGAAACTAAATTACAATACTTAAATGTTCTAGAAAGTAATCATACCTAGTCATTGTAGAAACTAATTTAAAATACTTAAATGATCTAGAAAGTAATCATACCTAGCCATTGTAGAAACTAAATTACAATACTTAAATGTTCTAGAAAGTAATCATACTTAGACATTGTAGAAAGTAATCATACCTAGTCATTGTAGAAACTAAATTACAATACTTAAATGATCTAGAAAGTAATCATACTTAGACATTGTAGAAAGTAATCATACCTAGTCATTGTAGAAACTAAATTACAATACTTAAATGTTCTAGAAAGTAATCATACTTAGTCGTAGTAGAAACTAAATTACAATACTTAAATGTTCTAGAAAGTAATCATACCTAGCCATTGTAGAAACTAAATTACAATACTTAAATGTTCTAGAAAGTAATCATACTTAGACATTGTAGAAAGTAATCATACCTAGTCAATGTAGAAACTAAATTACAATACTTAAATGATCTAGAAAGTAATCATACTTAGACATTGTAGAAAGTAATCATACCTAGTCATTGTAGAAACTAAATTACAATACTTAAATGATCTAGAAAGTAATCATACCTAGCCATTGTAGAAACTAAATTACAATACTTAAATGTTGTAGAAAGTAATCACACCTAGCCATTGTAGAAACTAAATTACAATACTTAAATGTTGTAGAAAGTAATCATACCTAGTCATTGTAGAAACTAAATTACAATACTTAAATGATCTAGAAAGTAATCATACTTAGACATTGTAGAAAGTAATCATACCTAGTCATTGTAGAAACTAAATTACAATACTTAAATGATCTAGAAAGTAATCATACTTAGACATTGTAGAAAGTAATCATACCTAGTCATTGTAGAAACTAAATTACAATACTTAAATGTTCTAGAAAGTAATCATACCTAGTCATTGTAGAAACTAAATTACAATACTTAAATGATCTAGAAAGTAATCATACTTAGACATTGTAGAAACTAAATTACAATACTTAAATGTTCTAGAAAGTAATCATACTTAGACATTGTAGAAAGTAATCATACTTAGACATTGTAGAAAGTAATCATACCTAGCCATTATAGAAACTAAATTACAATACTTAAATGTTCTAGAAAGTAATCATACTTAGACATTGTAGAAAGTAATCATACCTAGTCATTGTAGAAACTAAATTACAATACTTAAATGTTCTAGAAAGTAATCATACTTAGTCGTAGTAGAAACTAAATTACAATACTTAAATGTTCTAGAAAGTAATCATACTTAGACATTGTAGAAACTAAATTACAATACTTAAATGATCTAGAAAGTAATCATACTTAGACATTGTAGAAAGTAATCATACCTAGTCATTGCAGAAACTAAATTACAATACTTAAATGATCTACAAAGTAATCATACCTAGCCATTGTAGAAACTAAATTACAATACTTAAATGTTCTAGAAAGTAATCATACCTAGTCATTGTAGAAACTAAATTACAATACTTAAATGATCTAGAAAGTAATCATACTTAGACATTGTAGAAAGTAATCATACCTAGCCATTGTAGAAACTAAATTACAATACTTAAATGTTCTAGAAAGTAATCATACTTAGACATTGTAGAAACTAAATGTTCTAGAATCTAAATATCATTACTTTGTACATATTTAAGTATGATTACTCAATGTGTATAAATAATAACAAACAATGTTTTTATAACTCTTTATTGACACATTAATATTGTCATCTTCTTATATTCAGAGCCAGGAACTTATGAACTTGAAGCTAACTTCTTTGTCCAGTCCTCCAGCGTAACTGCTTGGATTCTGAAGAAGAAGAATACAGAGAAGAAACAAACCAAGAAGACATCTTGTTTGTATAATTTGTTGGTGAATAAAAAAGTTCAAATAAAAGGAAATACACACAGACATATATGTAATAATAATGAAGTTAATAAAATGATTCACTAGACATTGGTTGTACTGTATTTTATACGTGTGATTGTGCTAGTGTATGTATATATGAAACTAGTAATATATGTGTGTGTATATCTGAACCTAGCAATGTATGTGTGTATATGTTATGAATCAAGTAATGTCTGGATGTGCTTGTGTGTATATATTATGAATCTAGTAATGTATGTATGTGCTTGCGTGTATATATTATGAATTGAGTAATGTGTGTGTGTGTGTATATATGAATCTAGTAATGTATGTGTATATATTTATGATTCGAGTAATGTATGTCAAGTCTGTATGTGTGTGTATATATATGAATCAAGTAATGTCAGGATGTGCTTGTGTGTGTGTATGAATCGAGTAATGTATATATTTATAAATCAAGTGATGTATATATTATGCATCGAGTAATGTCTGCATGTGCTTGTGTGTATATATGAATCTAGTAATGTCTGTATGTGCTTGTGTCTATATATTATGAATCGAGTAATGTGTGTATATATTTATGAGTCGAGTAATGTGTATATATTATGAATCAACTAATGTATGTGTATATATTATGAATGTATGTGTATATATCATGGATCGTGTAATGTGTGTATATATTTATGAATCGAGTAATGTGTATATATGAATCTAGTAACGTATGTGTATATATTATGAATCAACTAATGTGTGTGTATATATGAATCTAGTAATGTATGTGTATATATTGTGAATCGAGTAATGTATGTGCTTGTGTGTATATATTATGAATCAAGGAATGTCTGTATATATGAATCTAGTAATGTATGTGCTTGTGTCTATATATTACGAATCAAGTAATGTCTGTATGTGCTTGTGTGTATATATGATTCGTGTAGTGTGTGTGTATATATGGAACTAGTAATGTATGTATGTGTGTATATATTATGAATCGAGTAATGTGTGTATATATGAATCTAGTAATGTATGTGTATATATTATGAATCAAGTAATGTGTGTATATCTGAATCTAGTAACGTATGTGTATATATTTATGAATCGAGTAATGTGTGTGCATATATTATGAATCGAGTAATGTATGTATGTGCTTGTGTGTGTGTGTATATATGGAACTAGTAATGTGTGTGTGTGTATATATATGAATCGAGTAATGTATGGGTCAAGTAACGTATGTATGTGCTTGTGTGTATATATGAATCGAGTAATGTATGTGTATATATTATGGATCGAGTAATGTATGTATGCACTTGTGTCTATATATTATGAATCGAGTAATGTGTGTATATATTATGAATCGAGTAATGTGTGTATATATTATGAATCAAGTAATGTGTGTATGTGTTTATATATGAATCTAGTAATGTATGTATGTGTGTGTATATATATGAATCGAGTAATGTATGTGTATATATTATGGGTCAAGTAACGTATGTATGTGCTTGTGTATATATATTATGAATCGAGTAATGTGTGTATATCTGAATCTAGTAATGTATGTGTATATATTATGCATCGAGTAATGTCTGCATGTGCTTGTGTGTATATATTATGAATCGAGTAATGTGTGTATATATGAATCTAGTAATGTATGTGTATATATTATGAATCAAGTAATGTATGTGTGTGCTTGTGTGTATATATTATGAATCAAGTAATGTGTGTATATCTGAATCTAGTAACGTATGTGTATATATTTATGAATCGAGTAATGTATATATTATGCATCGAGTAATGTGTGTGTATATATGAATCGAGTAATGTATATATTATGCATCGAGTAATGTGTGTGCATATATTATGAATCGAGTAATGTATGTATGCGCTTGTGTGTATATATTATGAATCTAGTAATGTCTGTATGTGCTTGTGTGTATATATTATGAATCTAGTAATGTCTGTATGTGCTTGTGTGTATATATTATGGATCGAGTAATGTATGTATGCGCTTGTGTCTATATATTATGAATCGGGTAATGTGTGTATATCTGAATCTAGTAATGTATGTGTATATATTATGAATCGAGTAATGTGTGTATGTGTTTATATATGAATCTAGTAATGTATGTATGTGTGTGTATATATATGAATCGAGTAATGTATGTGTATATATTATGGGTCAAGTAACGTATGTATGTGCTTGTGTATATATATTATGAATCGAGTAATGTGTGTATATCTGAATCAAGTAATGTATGTATGTGCTATGAATCTAGTAATGTGTGTGTGTATATATAAATCTAGTAACGTATGTGTATATATTATGAATCGAGTAATGTATGTGTATATATTATGAATCAAGTAATGTGCTTGTGTGTATATTTATGAATCGAGTAATGTGTGTGTTTATATATGAATCTAGTGTGTATATATTACGAGTCAAGTAATGTCTGTATGTGCTTGTGTGTATATATATTGTGAATCTAATAATGTGTGTGTATATATGAATCGAGTAAGGTATATGTTATGAAGCTAGTAACGTATGTATGTGCTTGTGTATATATATATTATGAATCGAGTGATGTCTGCATGTGCTTGTGTGTATATATTATGAATCAAGTAATGTGTGTGTATATATGAATCTAGTAATGTCTGTATGTGCTTGTGTGTATATTTTATGAATCGAGTAATGTGTGTATATATTGTGAATCGAGTAATGTATGTGTATATATTATGAATCGAGTAATGTGTGTATATATGAATCTAGTAACGTATGTGTATATATCATGAATCGAGTAATGTGTGTATATATTATGAATCGAGTAATGTATGCATGTGCTTGTGTGTATGTATATATTATATAGAAACTAAATATGTAGTAACGACACTTAAACATTGTGTATGTTTGTATATATTATGAATCTAGTAGTGACTGCATATGTGTGTGCGTGTGTGTATATATATATAAGAGTGTGCCTACCTTTCCATGTCATCTGCAGGCCCATGGGTTGTATAGGTTTGTATGAAGCAGTGCTGTATGATCCCTCGTATCACTTACCCCTTTTTCACAGCACATGACAGAAACACTGCGACAACTTTGAAACTGAGAGATACACGTGGATTTTATTGATTGAAAAAACAAGGAAGAAAATATTCTATGTTGGGGCAGGATAGGAAAATGTGGATTTTACCTTTGACGAGAAATTTGGTAATTTAATGAAACAAATCTAATCTGGCAAAAACGAAATATATTTTAATTAAAATGTATACATAGGCTCTTGCTAAGCTTTCTGACCAGAATAGCCTGCTACTCATTTTGTGTCTTTCATGAGGATGTAAACACCAACACAGACGCACATATATCTGCAGTGGGACTGAAACCAGAACCGTGTGGTCGGGAAGCAAACTTCTCTATCACATAACCACACCTGTCAATGCTTCAAGAAAACCTTACTGTATTATTATTACTTCAATCATTTGGCTTGTATTCCATACATTAGCCTATCCCAAGGACTCACCAACAGTGACAAACAACAAGACCCCCAAAACCATCAGTTACTAGGCAAACCTAGATTGTCAGTTGGTGATAGTAGCACTGACTGTTGCTAATCTAGATCTAAAGCATATCAGATATACACAATTTAAAATTACCTACATCCCATTAATATAAATTTGACTTACAAAAAACAAACCCTTTTTAATTAATTCTGAAATTTAAAAAGTAAATTTAGCATATAAGCACTTTTAACCAATAACTTTTTTCGACATTTAAGCCTAAGAAAAGAATACTTTATTTTAAAATGAACACCTGCCTTACCACCCATCTTTAGGCCTCCCCTATTTTGATGTGACTTTTTCTACTGAACTAAACCTCAAACTATTTACACCAAAATGTAGCTGAGGAGGTGTCCTCTGGTCAAAGCAACAGGGCCCCAAATGGTAAAAGCTAACAGTATACACATATGCACGAATAAAAGCTAAAAGGGTAACACAAGTCGAACAAAGAAAAATACATGGAATGAATAATATACACCACTAAAAATTTAAGGCAATGGAACTAAAATAATATATAAAAATAAAGTGTAAGGAAACGAGAACAGAGTCCATCCCTACAATTGCTTCACATTGTGAATGCCGAATCCAGGAGAAAACTTAGAAAGGCTTCACAGTTCTGGTTATTGTTCAATTGCATAAACAGACAAAAGTAGAATTCAGAGGATTCAAGTGAAGACTTGTCCATTTCAAAGGTCAATAATTAAATTTAGATGAAAGAAAATTTGCTACAGATTCAATTCAAGATCACAGCTCAGGTGGGCCTCTGAAGCATCTGATTTTAATATTATAACTACTCAAGAATGTTGAGAAAAACCTATTACAAAAAGGGAGCACATAAGAAAATTCATTAAGGTGTGGGGGGCTTTGGATAGGCCTAACCATTCAATAGTATAGCTCGTATTCCTCCTCTTCAAATCATGAATATAATATGCCAATGCAGTAGAATTGGAGTATTTGGCATTCGAAAATGAGCTCATGTGGAACCTATATCTCCTTTTAAAATCAATAGTGCTCCCAATATATCCCCAAATTATTCTCCCCTCTAACACTACATTTACAGTGATTTTTTTTTTAATTAAGCAAAAACCCCTTAAGAGGACATAAATTTCGGGGTCACTGCATATTTAATAAGGTCTACATTTTCTCCTACAGAAGCATTCCTAAGTGCTGAATCGTCAATGCCTGCCCCAGTGACACCTGAGCACTTCCAGCTGCAGTCCTATTTTTATTTTTGTTCTTTAGTGGGGGGGGGGGGATGTAAAGAGCACCATTCGAACGTGGTCGATGCCAGTAGCCCCTCACTGACTCCAGATGAAGGACAAGGAATACAAAAGGGTGATACACAAATGCCCACACCACAATTACACTAATCAGTCTAGAATCCCCAACCAAACATGAAGCCCAGTAACTCCAACAATTGATTACACAAACACAATATAAAACATCAACAGGATTTTTAACATTGGACAAATGCAGCGATTGAAGAGAAAGTTGTCCGGAAAGTTCGTGCCGATTTATAGTAGCTTAATTTTCGACTTATTTGCCATGAAACCAGCTCAATTCTGGCAAGAGGATATTTTCAAGTTAAAGGAAAGATGGAGATTCACTCTCGGTTGATTAAAATTGTAATGACCTTTCCGTTTCCTTTAAAATCGGCACGAACTTTGCGGACAACCCAATATTTGCCAATATACATACGTATATATAGCCGGGTGTTCACATTAAACCCAAAATTAAGACTCTTGTGTCAATTTGTTCGTGTAAAACGCATTAAGTGGCGATGGTCGCAATGCTCGTACGTGGAAACAAGTAAAGCATAAAAGACAATGGCGAAGGTAAACAATCGGCACCTCAGCCGTTTTCGCGTTTAGGTTTCGGCCGAAAACGGTTGATGTACCGCATATTCTCTACCTTCGGTACAAAAATGTAAAGAATTCTATTCTCTGCCTACCTTATTGCAGCCATAATAAGTAATTCTTCATCAGCGCCGTCCCGTCCACGTTACTTCAATCAAAGATGGTAATTCCGGAATGGCTTTACATGTATCAATCGATTCGTAAACACTCAATCAGTAAAGCTAGCTGCATTTCTTTAGCCGCAGGTATTTCGTACGAAATGTATTTTTTTGTTTATTTATTTAATTAATTAATTAATTTCGTCTTAGAGGATTAGGAGGGTTAGGAGTAGGAGGGGGACTGGAGTAGGAGGAAAAATGATAACGCGAAGTAAAAACCCGCCAGGGTCAATGGTCCGGCGATGAAAGAAGTGAAAGGGGAAGGGGGGCGCGAGTTCCAGCAGCGGGATTTGAACCCCGACTACTGCTCGCGCCCCGTAGCCCCTCCCACGACTAACACCACTGTTCCATCTTACTGGCGGCAATTATGGAAGTAAAAATTAGGATTTATAAACCTAACTTTTCCCAGAATTCAATAAAAAAAAATTTATAGAACGACACCTTTTTGAAAAGAAAATTGTAGAACTACATCTTTTTGAATAATAAATTGTAGAACACCTTTTTGATAAAAAAAAAAATTAATTGCTACAATGGTGTAAAACAGGCCTTCGAAGATTTTATTGACTCAAGGTTGCCAGGTACCGCTGAAATGGCAAAAGTCTATTGACAATATGGGTGCATACGTTCCAGCAAATCAGGAAGAAACTATAGAGAATATTTTATGGAGTTTTTCGTCTTATTTACTCAAGTTTCATTAATTTCATATCATGTTTGTTTGTTTATAGTTTCAGTTTAAAGCTGCGGCCGCGCTGGTGCACCGCCGCCAATTTTCTCTGAGCCTCTTTCATTTGGCCGAGATATTTTAATTCATTTCTTTACATTTCTCATGTCTAGGGATGGATACTGATGTGTATTAGCGAGTTTTCTGGAGAATTCAAAAGGCAAATATGCCTTATCTTGTTCTTACTCGTTTTGCCCCAGCCAACTTTGTCCTTTACATGCTCAAAGAGAATTGGCGTTTAAATATGTCATTATTTAACTACATTTTTGTTGGTGTCTCGGTGGTCTTGTGGGTAAAGGCATATGTTGATACCAATAACATCCTGGGCAGGGTTCAATATCACCCAGGGCCTGCGCGAAGAGGTTTTACGAAAATTTTTCACTTTCTTTTTAATCTCACACGGACTGACAAACACACACAATTATATATATATATATATGGAACATAAAACGATTCTATATGTATATATACTCTTTTACTTGTTTCAGTCTTTTTTTGACTGGCCATGCTGGAGCACCGCCTTTAGTCGAGCAAATCGACCCCAGGACTTATTCTATCTGTGTCTTTTGCCGAACCGCTAAGTTACGGGGGACATAAACACACCAGCATCGGTTGTCAAGTGATGTTGGGGGGGGGGGGGACATCAGTTTCCGTCTTCCAAATCCACTCACAATTTTATTATCAATCAGCTGAAATTACAGAGTGACTCAAGGTATGATCGTTTCATGAATTGACACTTAAGAAACTGGCTTCAAATTATGAGGATTACCTTCACATAGTCTGGTTAAAATAATAATTTCGTCCAATCAATAATTTAAATTATTGATTGGACGAAATTTTAGATTTAAGTATCTTGTCTTACTCATTTTGCCCCAACCAAGTTTGTCCTTTACATGCTCAAAGTATATATATATATATATATATATATATATATATATATATAATTTACATATGTATGTGTGTATTTATATATTATATATATATGTATGCATGTATAGACATACGTACATACAAGACCGGAAGTAAAAGAAAATGTTTTTTAAACAATGGTTTACCGTTTGAAAATTTTTTAAATCTAAATTTTAACATTGAGTAATGAGAGTGGTCTCCCTTGACACTAAAAAACGAAAATGTTACAAGGTTCATAAATTGTGCTAGAAATAAGCCTCAAATCACCAATAGTTTTTTGAAGTCAAAATTTTTTTAAATGATTTTTAAAAACAAGTTTTTTTAGTGTCAAGGAAAATTTAGATTAAAATTGTTGGTAAAAGTCACTTTGTCTGTTACATGGTGGTCTAGGTTTCAATTCCTACCCAGTTTGAAATTATGTTTTTTTTATTAATGTAAATTGGCAACCATTTATATTGATCTTCAGCCAAGAAAGGTTTAAATATGTCATTTTTTAATTACATTTTTGTTGGTGTCTCGGTGGTTTTGTGAGTAAAGCCATATGTAGACACCAATAGCATCCTGGACAGGGTTCAATGTCACCCAGGGCCTGTCTGTCTTACGAAAGGTTTTCACTTTTTTTCATTTATTAATCTCTAGGGAAAAAAATGAAAATGTTAAATAAGACCCCCTATAATACCTGGCACAGAAACCTCCACCTCTGTGCCATATTACTACTTCTAAACACCTCTAACTATGAGGCCACCGAAGCAGCAACGATATTAACATGAATAATTAAGATATTTAAAGTTATTTCAATTTTTTGTAATTAAGGGAAACCTATGAAATTTGGTAACCCACACGCACACATTACAACTTAAAATGATGATGATATATGTGTGTGTGTCTGTGTCTGTCCC
Source organism: Octopus bimaculoides (assembly GCF_046866305.1). NCBI lineage: Eukaryota > Metazoa > Mollusca > Cephalopoda > Octopoda > Octopodidae > Octopus > Octopus bimaculoides. The sequence continues at coordinate 12,901,384 of NC_142957.1, read as the reverse complement.
CCCAGCATTGCTTGACAACCGATGCTGGTGTGTTTACGTCCCCGTAACTTAGCGGTTCGGCAAAATAGACCGATAGAATAAGTACTAGGCTTACAAAGAATAAGCTCTGGGGTCAATTTGCTCGACTATAAAGGCGGTGCTCCAGCATGGCCGCAGTCAAATGACAAACAATTAAGAGTAAAAAGAGAGAGTTATGCATGACTTAAAACTGCACCTAGTATATGGGCCCTGGTTCAGGCATTCCAATGTTTTAAGGAGTAGGGAAGCACTTAGCCACTATTGTTCTCAGATTTACTTTGACCCTTTCAGGTACCCATCTAAGGGTTAAATAACATGTAACTACCTGAGCCAGAGTTACATCATGGAATGCAGTATGATGGATGGGAATATTTTTGGCAAATGAATCTGAAATCGAACAGAATCCATGCCAACGACTGGCATCCATGCCAACCTCTCCTTCATTGGACACTAAACTCTGCTTGCGAAGACCTGTTGGGGCAAGTGAAATCGGAATCGTAATTGAACCATACTCGATGACTGGCACCTGCGCCAGTGGAGCACTAACAGCACTGTCCGAGCGTGTTCATTGCCAGAGCAGCTGTCTGGCTCCCATGCTAGTGTTTGTGTTTGTCCCCCCGACATCACTTGACAACCGATGCTGGTGTGTTTACGTCCCCGTAACTTAGCGTTTCAGCAAAACTAACCGATAGAATAAGTACTAGGCTTACAAAGAATAAGTCCTGGGGGCGATCTTTCGATACTAGTCCACCACAACTTCCGGCCGTTGCGCGCACGCATACTGATTACATGATCGTATAGTGTGTTTGTTTTTAAAGACAACATTAAATAGAAACTCAAACCTTCTCCCCCTCAGATGCATACGGTTCTCAAACTTTAAACACATAAACACACTATACGATCATGTAATCAGTATAGGGAGGAGATACGCCACTGTGGAGGTGCGCTTCACAACGGAGGAGGAAGCAAATAAAGCACTCCACAGAAGCAATAAGGACAGAGGAATGGGTGCTCTTGCCTTCGTATTGCGGCAAACGTGTGGCCAAGGTGCGAGTGAGTAAGGTGCCATCGGAACTGAAACTTTAAACACATCAACACACTATACGATCACGCAATCAGTATGCGTGCGCGCAACCATCGGAAGTTGTGGTGGACTAGCATCGAAAGATCGCCGAACCCCGTCGGAAAATAGAACAGAAATAAGTTGAAAAGTAATTAAAATACCTTGCAATCAGCCGATGTGACAGGTGAGCGGTATTCCGGAAGTAAAATGGTTACAGAGAAGTAAGTCGGAAGTAAAAGGACCGCAGTGAATGAAGTACCACACTCACACATATTAGTGTTAATATTTAAAATCGGCACACCAGCATCGGTTGTCAAGCGATGTTCGGGCGACACAGACACACAAACACATACATATATATATATATATATACGACGGGCTTCTTTCAGTTTCCGTCTACCAAATCCACTCACAAAGCTTTGGTCGGCCCGAGGCTTATCAGAATACACTTGCCCAAGGTGCCACGCAGTGGGACTGAACCCGGAACCATGTGGTTGGTAAGCAAGCTACTTACCACAGCCACTCCTACGCCTATGAAAGTTTCTTCTAAACAAAGTAAATACTTTTTTTAAAACAAAGTAAATAAATTATACACTGTCTGTTTTTTGGTAAAGAGCCCATTAAAAAGTCTGTCTTTTAAAATCTACTGGTTGTTCAATGGTATCAGTACAGGATGGGACATTACAAGTAATTATCTTTTGCGAAACCCCTACCAAATTGGTGGATTTGGGCACATCGTAGAAATAGATGAATCTATGATGTGCAAGCGCAAATACAACGAAGGATGGGGAGCACCGAGACTACTCTTCTTGAATAGTACCAGAAAGTTTATCACCAAATAAAAATTATAAGGCATATATTGTTCACCAATTGCTGGTAAAATTTGACTGAAATTCTTGTTGCCAACAGTCTAATTGGGCCAAATAAATTCTGTAAGATAGGAGTGAAATAAATTTCGACTCGTCCCACACTGACGACGAATTTTTTTTTTGGCGTGACCCCACGGCCCTTCAATTCGTTGGGTTTACGTTTTCTAGATCATTCGGTTGTCAAGCGATGTTGGGGGGGGGGGGGGAGACATCAGTTTCCGTCTTCCAAATCCACTCACAATTTTATTATCAATCAGCTGAAATTACAGAGTGACTCAAGGTATGATCGTTTCATGAATTGACACTTAAGAAACTGGCTTCAAATTATGAGGATTCCCTTCACATAGTCTGGTTAAAATAATAAATTTCTGGATTATTCTAGAATAAATTGTAAAAACAATTACAAAGTCCTGTGAATAATGTATCGTTTGCCTGATAGAAAAGAAAATCTAATTCCGATAATGGTGTAAAACAGGCCTTCGAAGATTTTATTCACTCTAGATTGCCAGGCTTTTACAGTTCTGGGCTGGACAAGTTAAAATTCTATCGAACCCAAATGAAATTAAAGATAACTATGGATTTCTGCCGAAAATTACGCCTTACAGAAGCACTTGACAACTACAACAGCGAAGATGAGTCTATAGTAAAAAACAAAATTGAATACTGTCCTGCAAAAGGCAGAAATAAAGCACTTGATGCTTTTTGTGAACACATTACCAGTTTTCCTTTTAATACCCTACAAAAACAACGAATTAAATCCAACCTTAATGTAAAGACCTAATCGAGTGACGTTGTTAGGAATGTCCTTAACAACGTCACATCTTCGGTAAGTGCCTTTCTGCTATGGCCACCGACCGACCGACCGACCAAGGCCTAATAAATGGATTTGGTAGACGGAAGCTGAAATGTGTTATTTCTTTACTACCCACAAGGGGGCTACACACAGAGGGGACAAACAAGGACAGTGTGCTAACGGTTCTGCCAGTTCGCCGCCATCTCGCCGCCGGAAGCTGAAATGTGTGTGTGTGTGTGGAGGGGGGGTTGTACTACCATTGCTTGGCAACAGGTGTTGGTTTGTTTATGTTCTTGTGAACGTGCGATTCGATCGATACTATGTGACGCCTTGGATAAGCGTCTTCCGCTTCGTACCGAAACTGAATCTTTTTTACTGTAGCCATGGTGGAGCACCGCCTTTAGTCTAGCAAATCCACCCTGGGACTTATTCCTTGAAAGCCTAGTACTTATTCTATCGGTCTCTTTTGCCGAACCGTTAAGTTACGGGGACGTAAACACACCACCATCGGTGGTCAAGCGATGTTGGGGGGGACAAACACAGACACACAAACACACACTTATACATATATACGACGGGCTTCTTTCAGTTTCCGTCTACCAAATCCACTCACAAGGCTTCGGTCGGCCCGAGGCTATAGTAGAAGACACTTGCCCAAGGTGCCACGCAGTGGGACTGAACCCAGAACCATGTGGTTGGTAAGCAGGCTACTTACCACACAGCCACTCCTGCGCCTATGTTCGTGTTTGTCATCCACCATCGCTTGACGATCTCTGTTGGTTTGCTTACTTCTTCGTCACTTAGCGTGTCGGCAAAACAGACTGATAGAATTAGTACCATGCTTATTCGACTAAACCCTTTCAATGACTAAAACGAATTAAAGATTAAAGACTAACCGATACGTTATCGCGGGAAATTCCATAATTATTCTTTTTCATGAAAACCACAAAATTCCACGGAATCCAGTTTAGAAAAAAAAATTAGTCTATCACAAAATCCTTTTCCCCATTAACTGCATAGTGACCATCCCAACCTAACGACCTCTCCAAAGCTGGCCAATGAAAAGTAATGACAGTAACCGCATTATTCCGGACAAGTTAAATTATGGGAGCGTGCCGACTCCTTTTCCATCCTCCATCCACGACCTGTCATACAATGGTTAGAAACTAGGACGCGAATGCGAGTGAAATTTCAGCTTCAAACGAATATGGTTCTACCTGTTTGTAGTTGGGCTGAGTTGAAGCGTTGAAGTTTTCTTCGATAGCTTTCAAAATTAGATGTGCTCAGCTCCTCGGGTGTTTTCTCCGGGTATCATTAGAGATAATTGGTACACGCTCACCACCTATGCTACATGGAGTTTTAAGTAAATTTAAATGTATACGCAGACACGTACAGATATGTGTATGCATACATTCACACATAGGCGTAGGAGTGGCTGTGTGGTAAGTAGCTTGCTTACCAACCACATGGTCCCGGGTTCAGTCCCACTGCTTGGCATCTTGGGCAAGTGTCTTCTACTATAGCCTCGGGCCGACCAAAGCCTTGTGAATGGATTTGGTAGACAGAAACTGAAAGAAGCCTGTCGTATATATGTATATATATATGTATGTGTTTGCATGTCTGTGTTTGTTGTCCCCCCAACATCGCTTGACAACCGATGGTGGTGTGTTTATGTCCCCGTAACTTAGCGGTTCGGCAAAAGAAACCGATAGAATAAGTACTAGGCTTCCAAAGAATAAGTCCCGGGGTCGATTTGCTCGACTAAAGGCGGTGCTCCAGCATGGCCGCAGTCAAAAGACTGAAACAAGTAAAAGAGTAAAGAGAGTATGAAAATATATACACACACACACACACACACACACACACACACACATATATATATATATATATATATATATATATATATATATATATATATATATATATATATATATATATATATATATATATATAGGTAGACAGATAGACGGAGAGAGAGACACACACACACAGACAGATGCTGAGACCCCCCTTCGGTCATGACTGACCATGGGATTGCACCTAGAAAGTTACCCTCCCAGGCACAAGTCCGGGCAATGTTGTTTATGGAAGACCAGCAGTCGCCCATGCATACCGGCCTCCCCTCTTCACGCCACTGATGATGTCCAAGGGACAGGCAAAAGGGGCCGATACAGCTTGGCACCAGTGAGACATCACAACTCATTTCTACAGCTGAGTGAACTTGGAGCAACGTGAAATAAAGTTTACATTATTTACATTATTTACATTCGACGGATATTTGTCTTCATCTTGTTTGTTTTCAACACAACGTTTCGGCTGATATACCCTCCAGCCTTCGTCAGGTGTCTTGGGGGAAATTTCGAACCTGGGTTCTCATTCTTAACGATGTTACTATTATTATTATTATTAATCAGGTCGCTGCCGTGAATCGAACTCGGAATCTTGGGGTTAGTAGCCCGCGCTCTTAACCACTACGCCATATGCCCGTGGCATAATATAATAATAGTAACATCGTTAGGAATGAGATCCCAGGTTCGAAATTTCCCCAAGACACCTGACGAAGGCTGGAGGGTATATCAGCCGAAACGTTGTGTTAACAACAAACAAGATGAGGACAAATATCCGTCAAATGTAAATAATGTAAATAATTCCTCATCTCTCAAATATAGAACTGTGAAATAAAGTATCTTGCTCAAGAACACAACATGCAGACCGGTCATGGAATTCGAACTCACAACCTCACGATTGTAAGCTCGACGCTCTAACCACTGAGCCATGCGCCTTCACTACAAACAGATAGAAAAGGATGATAAGCAAAACTAACCTCAGT
>NC_142957.1:12880811-12893311 GCF_046866305.1 Octopus bimaculoides | reverse complement strand
AGACACTTGCCCAAGGTGCCATGCAGTGGGACTGAACCCGGGACCATGTGGTTGGTAAGCAAGCTACTTACCACACAGCCACTCTTACGCCTATATATATATATATATATATCAACACACACACACACATACATACATACATACATACATACATACATACATAAATAAATATTAATCAGATAAAATGAGGAAGTAATTGAAGCAATAAAAACAATTATATTTTACTGATAGATAAACATAGATAAGGGCGCGGGTGGGGTTCGGGGTGTCAGGTGGCAATTCAGGGACACCATAGAAGAGGGGAAGGGTGTGGTGGGGGGTGTAGGAGGTGATCACTGCCGACCTTTGACCGCGTGCTCTAAATTAGGACCCGTTGTCTTGTAGCTCTTTGTCATGCTAGCTGTTAATTGAAACGTCAGATAGTAGGGATATATATACATCCAAATATACACGCCTACATACATACACAGGCATTAGTACGTATATATATATATATATATATATATATATATATATATATATATATATATATATATATATATAATTCATTTAAAATATAGAGATGCCTATAATAGGACATCTACCCGCTAGAAAGAGTAGCAAAAAACTCTATACCACAAAAAAAACAACAACTCTATACCACAAAAATAGGGATAATTTCGAAAGAGAATGAAAAATAAAAACATTTTTACCAGTCTATACTCTTTTGTGGTATAGAGTTTTTTGCTACTCTTTCTAGCGGGTAGATGTCCTATTATAGGCATCTCTATATTTTAAATGAATAATATATATGTAGTCTATTGACTAATTTTTTATTCTCGCTGGACCACTGGTGGTAAATTAAATTTCTAAAATTTCTTTTGCTGCCCTATGATTAATAAGTATATATATATATATATATATATATATATATATATATATGTACATGGTATACACATAGATACATACACATACGTAATACTAATACATGCATATATACCTACAAATACACATACATACATATATATATATATATATATATATATATATGGTGGTGGTTGTCTACTCCTTAAACAGAGTTTGACCACCTCCTGCACCTACACCTTAGCCCTTTCATGGCGTCTGTTGTGGCTTTTTAAACCAGACAGTGTTTTGAAAAAACACCCACACAGATTGCACCTCTGATTTGCACTACCAATACCTGCAGGTAAGTTCTGCTCATTGTGGATCCTAACATGTCTTTTAAGACCCCGATTGGATATGCAAACCCTCTGGCACACACCACATACATACATACATACATACATACATACATAACCTGTTCACTCACAAAATTCCTGCTGCATACATATGTATACATCTGTATATACATATATAAAATTAAATGATGACGGTGGAAATTGACATTAATCAATTAAAATCAGTGGCTTAGCATATTTTAAAAAAATCCGAGGATTAAAACTTATATTACATACAAAATTGCTGAAATTTGTTTCTTGAGAACACACTCTTCGTGGTAATGGCGATTTGACGAAACAGACGGAATAACGCTAAGCGTTTCTCCCGGCGTGCCAACGTTTCTGCCAGCTCACCGCCTTGAAATATTCGTTTCTACTCTAGGCACAAGGCCCGAAATTTTGACGGAGGGGGCCCAGTTGATTAGATCGACCCCTGTACGCAACTGGTACTTAATTTATCGACCCTGAAAGGATGAAAGGCAAAGTCGACGTCGACGGAATTTGAACTCAGAACGTTGTTGTTGGCACTCCGTCGCTTACGACGTCGAGGGTTCCAGTTGATCCGATCAACGGAACAGCCTGCTGCTCGTGAAATTAACGTGCAAGTGGCTGACCACTCCACAGACACGTGTACCCTTAACGTAGTTCTCGGGGGGAGATTCAGCGTGACACAGTGTGACAAGGCTGGCCCCTTTGAATTACAGGCACAACGGAAACAGGAAGTAAGAGTGAGAGAAAGTTGTGGTGAAAGAGGACAGCAGGGTTCGCCACCACCATCCCCTGCCGGAGCCCCGGGGAGCTTTTAGGTGTTTTCGCTCAATAAACACTCACAACGTACGGGTCTGGGAATCGAAACTGCGATCCTATAAGCGCGAGTCCGCTGCCCTAACCCCTGGGCCTTTACGCCTTCACTCAGAACATAAAGACGGACGGAATAACGCTAAGCGTCCCCCCCCCCGGCGTGCCAACGTTTCTACCAGGCTCGCCATCTTCTCCTGCTCAGGTAGCGGTAGTGCCGGACACTTCTTGTCCGGTGAACAGGACATCCGAGTCCTTTTAAAACTTTGCACTCGTAGCTAACGTAGCTACGGACCACACTGCTGAGATGAGTAAAGCGGTCAACAATCCCACGATTTTTCATTTGAAACAGAGACTAACGACATGGAGCCCCCCACCCACCCACCCACCGAAGTCAACGAACGGCCGACGCTTTATCCTGAGCCAAGAAACTCCGAGCATAAGGGGTTCCGCTTTCTCGCTTAGTGCGTCCTGTTTTCTGTATAATTGTGTGGCGCCAGGTCAGCCATATTTCGTCACGTGGTTCGTCATTCGTTCCTGCGTATTGCGGTTGCTTTTCTGAGGATCCGGCTCTGTGTGTGTGTGATGATGGTTTGTGTTGGTCACTCACGTGCTTCATGGTTACAGTAGATGGGGGGGGGGGGAATACCTCGCAGAGATGTGAACTGACTAGGGCTCTGTCGAGAGGGTCACCCAAGGACGACCCGAGGAAATGGTGGGATGCAGCGATCCGCTGCAACGGCGCATGCCCCCATATCTGTCATGACCCGATCTATAAGTAAATTGTATATACGTATATATATATATATATTTATATATATATATATATTATAAGATTTCTAACTTTTAAATTTTCATATTCAAAAGAGACAGAGACTTCAAATTCGATATATCGATTTATATAAATCGATATATCGGATTTGAAGTCTCTGTCTCTTTTGAATATGAAAAGTTAAAAGTTTAAAAACCTTATAATATAAATATAAACTGTGAGAACGACCCTTAAGGAATCTAGTTAATGATCCCCTAAGGTAAGTTCTTATGCTATATTGGTAACAGTTGCTACATCCTCTGGAAAATATATATATATATATATATATATATATAGGCGCAGGCCTGGCTGTGTGGTAGGAAGCATGCTTGTAGGATTCGGAAGGTCGACTTTGCCTTTCATCCTTTCGGGGTCGATAAATTAAGTACCAGTTACGCACTGAGGTCGATGTAATCGACTTAATCGCTTTGTCTGTCCTTGTTTGTCCCCTCTATGTTTAGCCCCCTTGTGGGGCAACAAATAAATAGGATTCGGAAGCGTTAACTCGCAGTGTTTAATGTTGCGGCTTGATTTTTTTTTCCCCCCAAGTGCCGCGACACACTGGTGTGCCAAGAGACGATGCTAGCTGTGCCGCAGTGTAACCTGAATATAATTTTTCCCCCTATACTTTTAGTTATATTTTTAGTTCAGGTGTGCGGCACACTGGTGTGCCACGAAACGATGCTAGGTGTGCCGCAGTGTAACCTGAATATAATTTTTCCCCCTATACTTTTAGTTATATTTTTAGTTCAGGTGTGCGGCACACTGGTGTGCCAAGAGACGATGCTAGGTGTGCCGCAGTGTAACCTGAATATAATTTTTCCCCCTATACTTTTAGTTATATTTTTAGTTCAGGTGTGCGGCACATTGGTGTGTCACGAAACGATGCTAGGTGTGCCGCATTGTAACCCGAATATAATTTTTTTCCCTATACATTTAGTTATATCTTTAGTGCCGGTGTGCCGCCGAATTTTGAAAAGAATATAAGGGTACTGCAAGTGAAAAAAAGGTCGAGGGGCCCTGCTCTACAAATCGCAGTTGTTTTTCCTTCCTGCTGTTTTTATCGGCGTTTCAAAGGAAAATCATACGACGAAAAAAACAAAATTTTATTGTAATAAATATATTTACAACGTCCTCGAACTTCGTTTGATGTTTGACGGGAGCTAGCGGACAGCTGAAGGTGAGCATCTGAGAAAGGAAGTTCGAGCTAGCCCCAAGGTAAATTCTTCATCAAACATACTACTTATGACATTAAAAATAAAAAGCGCTCCAGTCGTGAACCATCCTGTTTTGCAAACCGATGGAGAAGGTATTGCACTTCATGTTGGCTTTAACGGCAATGTTAAAACACACGAAATAAGTTATAACCATGGTAACCGTAAGGAAATTAGTCAAATCATTTGCGCAGGGGCGGCTGTGTGGTAAGTAGCTTGCTTACCAACCACATGGTCTCGGGTTCAGTCCCACTGCGTGGCACCTTGGGCAAGTGTCTTCTACTATAGCCTCGAGACGACCAAAGCCTTGTGAGTGGATTTGGTAGACGGAAACTGAAAGAAGCCCGTCGTATGAATGTATATATACATGTATGCGTGTGTATATGTTTGTGTGTCTGTGTTTGTCGCCCCAACATTGCTTGACAACCGATGCTGGTGTGTTTACGTCCCCGTAACTTAACGGTTCGGCAAAAGAAACCGATAGAATAAGTACTAGGCTTACAAAGAATAAGTTCTGGGGTCGATTTGCTCGACTAAAGGTAGTGCTCCAGCATGGCCGCAGTCAAATGACTGAAACAAGTAAAAGAGTAAAAGAGTATTCACAGATGCACTGTTCCCTGGAGGGTATACCAGCCGAAACGTTGTGTTAACAACAAACAGATGCACTGTTCGCCTGTCCTCAGTCAAATCGTCCAACCCATGCTAGCATGGAAGGCAGACGTTAAATGATGATGATGATGATGATATATATATATATATATATATATATATATATATATATATATATATATATATATATATATGGTCGGTCCAGGGCTACAGTAGAAGACACTTGTCCAGGGTGCCACGCGGTAGGACTGAACTCGGAATCATGACATTGGGAAGCGAACACTTTGGACAAGACTGACAGACAGTCATGCATGCATACGTAATGAATACATACAAACATACCACATACACACATGCATACGTATGTACATACATGCATACATACAAACATACACACACACACACACACATATATATATATATATATATATATACACGCACACATACACGAGTGCATAATTACATACATGCATATGTACATATACGTACATACATTCGCACTCATACATACATACGTACATGCATACATACATATATGCGTTCACATATTTATACATGACTACTTACGTACGTATGCAACCACACATACACACAGACACTTGCACGCGCCACATGTGTATACGCGTATTGTCTAACTAGGTCTTTGAACACACATATGGTTTCATAGAGCTGACCTCATCTTGGGACCATTGACACGTTTTTTTCCTCATTTGAATCAACCCGGCACACCAGAAATAGCTCTGTTGTTGGAGAAACCTTTGGATATGGGGTTTCAATTCTTACCTTCCAGACATATATTCACACACACACACACACAGATATACTGATAAAATATTTATATACATATTCATATATATATATTTATATACATAAATATTTATTTATATACACATTTATATACATATATTCATATATATATATATATATATATATATATATATATATATATATATATATATATATACATTTATATATATATAAATATATATGTACATTTATATATATATATACATATATATATACATTTATATATATATATACATATATATATACATATATATATATATATATATATATATATATATATATATATATATATATATATATATATATATATATATATATATATATATATATATATATATACATTTTTATATATATATATATATATATATATATATATACATTTATATATATATATATATATACATTTATATATATATATATATATATATATATATATATATATATATATATATATATATATATATATATATATATACATTTATATATATTTATATATAAATATATATATATATATAAGTATAAACGCATATGTACATTTATTAAACATTAGATGCCCGACTATTGTAGATATATTTCGATGAATCAGGATTTTTACACACACGTGTATATGTGTGTATACATACATACATACATACACACGCGTGTGTGTGTGTGTGTGTGCATATATATGTATATGTATATGTATATATATATATATACACACGCAAGCTTATATGTAATCTGATTTTAAAAGCAGACGATGTCTTCCAACATTCGTGGTATTCTTTTCACAGACTGAAAAGAATTTTTTTTCTTTTCCCGTTTTTCTTTCTTTTCTTTTTTTTTTTTTTTTTTTAGATCAATAGATTTGTCGCGAATAAATAAATAATTTAATTAAATTTATTATTTAAAATTTAATCAGGAAAGAAAGAAAAAAAAAAAAGAAAAAAAGAAAAAATATAAACCTCAACCCTGATGAAATAACAGCGTGAACAACAACAGCAACAATTGTGTGTGTGGGGGGGGGGGGGAAGAAGAAAATGGCGTAGATAGATAGCCGAACAGACAGACACAGAAATCGAGACAAATAGGAAAGAAGCCCAATAAGTTATGGAATTTAGTAAAAAAATAAAATCTTCTTTAATTTAATGCAGACAGACGGACGGAGAGACACACTAACCAGGAAAATAATTACTACTACTACTACTACTACTACTACTACTCTATTACTTGTTTCAGTCATTTGACTGCGGCCATGCTGGAGCACTTGCCTTTTAGTCGAGAAAATCGACCCTAGGACACTTATTCTTTTGGAAGCCTAGTACTTATTCTATCGGTCTCTTTTTTTTTGCCGAACCGCTAAGTTACGGGGGACGTAAACACACCAGCATCGGTTGTCAAGCGATGCTGGGTGTGTGGGAGGTGGGGGGACAAACACAGACACAAACAAACACACATACATAATTTTTGCCACAAGGGCAGCTTGGTGGGAGGGGATTCAGTCGATTATTACATCGACCCCAGTGTTTCACTGGTACTTAATTTATCGCTCCTCCCCCCCCCCCCCACACTCCGAAAGGATGAAATGCAAAGTCGACTTCAGCGGAATTTGAACTCAGATCGTAAAAGACAGACAAAATACCCCCTAGAGATTTTGCCGGCGCGCTAACGATTCTGCCAGCTCGCCGACATCAAAAAATAATTAATTATAGAAAAAGAAAAAAATAATAACCACAACAACAACAAGCGTAATGATAATTATTATAATTATAAATATTTTCATAATTTTTATATTATTAACAAATTTTTTAAGCAAATTTTTATATTTTATGAAATCTTTCCTGTTTTTTTTTTTTTTCTTTCTTTCAGAAGACCGAATGTTATAAAAGAAAATAGAATTCGTCAGCAAATCTTAAGAATACATAACACACCGGATATCGTGCGGAAGCCTGGGGGATGGTGGTGGATTTAGTGGTGGTGATGATGGTCGAACTTGGGTGGTGGTGGGTCTTGTAGTGGCGATGGTTTTGGTGTTTGATGTGACGAAACTGCTGATGGTGGTGGATAAGGTAGATATGGTGTAGTGGTGGTGGTCTCGTGGTTTGGGTTGTAGTAGATGAAGTGGTGGTGTTAAGTGCAATAGTAATCGTGATAATGTTAATGATGACGATGATCTTCGTCGTGGTGATGATGATGATGGGGATAATGATGCTGATGATGGTAGTGGTGGTGGTGGTTGTTATTATTATTATTAAACCTTCGTCCTGTCTTTGTCCTTACATGTTTTTCATTGATATTAGCCCTTGTGGCCAATAAAACGAATTAATTATTATTATTATTGTTATTGTTATTATTATTCAGGTCACTGCCTGGAATCGAACTCGGAATCTTGGGGTAAGTAACCCGTGGGCATACGGCGTTCGAAATTTTATCCAAGACACCTGATGAAGGCTGGAGGGTATACCAGCCGAAACGCTGTGTTAACAACAAACAAGATGAGGACAAATATCTGTCAAATGTAAATAATGTAAATAATGTACATAGTTCCTCGTCTCTTAACTATAGAACTGAAGTCAGTTTTGTTGCAAATGCTGGTACGGATCGAAGGGTCCGGGCATTTGAGCACAAGTGCCCCAGAAGGTTATTATACATCTCGTACGCAGGGCACGAAACGTTGTTTACAAGATCCTGGTGACGTCAATCCTTCAGCAACGGTGCAAGAGTCAAACTCTTACAGATGACATGAAGTGAAGTGTCCAAGTATTTGAGTGCAAATGCTTCACAAGGCTGTTACACGTTCCATGCGCAGAGCACAAAGCGAACAGCTGTGTCCGGCAGTGAGGCAACTAATACGCTGCCAAGCTACAGCAACAACTATAGAATAAGAACAGAAAAAGAATAGTATAGGTAGACGCCAGAAAAGGTCACAGAAAAAGAGAAAGCAACCATACTCTGGGATATGTCAATACACACAGATAGAGAAATTAAGGCTCATAGGCCAGATATAGTTATCAAAGATTATCAAGAATAAATATGCTTTCTAATCGATGTATCAACACCAACGGATGACAATGTTTTGCTAAAAGAAATGGAGAAGCTTTCAAAATACTAAGATCTGGAAATAGAGGTTACTCGAATGTGGTGCTTAAATCATAGTAGGCGCATTAGGTATGATTTTTAAAAAAAACAAACAAACAAAAAACATTCACACAAATATATAACAAAATTACCTGGATTAACAAATATATATAACATACAAAAAAAAAAAAATAGCACTACTAGCCACCGCACACATCCTACGAAAAACACTTTCAATAAAATGGGGAAAAAAAAGAGCTCCACAACAAGCCACTGCACATACCCAAGGCACACAGAGCTGCGCTCGGTATCGAAGTGAAAGCACGTGATAAAAATAAAACTACTGAATAATAATAATAATAATAATAATAGTAATAATAATAATAATAATAGTTGTTATTATTATTATTATTATTATTGTTATTATTATGATCAATAATAATGTTATTAATAATATTATCAATAATATTATTATTAATAATATTATTAATATTATTATTAATGATATTATTGATAATATTATTATTATTATTAATATTAATATTAATATTATTGATAATATTATTAGTATCAATAATAATAATAATAATAATAATAATAATAATAATAATAATAATAATATTATTAATAACATTATTATTATTATGAATAATAATATTAATGTTATTAATGATAATATTATTATTAATATTATTGTTGTTGTTGTTGTTGTTATGGTGATGATAAAAGAATATTTATATGTCGACTGTTATTACATATATCCAATGCCCACATCAACCTAAATCCTGACATCGTAGAGAATCTCGCAGAGCGGGATGGGAAAAGCAGGGCCCATTTATCACGATTTTTGCTGGGTTGGTATCAATTTCTCCATCACATTCGTTGTATACACAAAACAACGATAGCGAAAATCGGAGGGTCGGGCAGAGGGGTACGTGTGCTCCAGCATGTAAATCAGTCAAGTGTCCTATCACTCCTCTCAATGACGTCATGACATTGGCAAAAGCGTAAAAGATACAATGATGATAATAATAAAAACAACAAAGGCGAGCGATTATATAAACAATGTAGCTATCAGCTTAGGAAGTTAAACCAGGAAATTATGTCCGCCACACCAAGAAGTATCTAAGAGGAAGCTGTAATAGGAGAAGTCAACTATTGTCGTAGTGAAAAAGCAGTTTTGGACGTAGGCAAACAAACGTCTCTGTTTAGATCTCGCTCTATTCGCGCGCATAAACAAACTTTCAATCTATCTATCTGTTTATTCATCTATCTGTCTGTTCGTCTCTGCCTATCTCTCTCTCTCTCTCTCTCTCTCTCTCTCTCTCTATATATATATATATATATATATATATATATTCTTTTACTCTTTTACTTGTTTCAGTCTTTTGACTGTGGCCATGCTGGAGCGCCACCTTTAGTCGAGCAAATCGACCCCAGGACTTATTCTTTAGAAGCCTAGTACTTATATTTAATCGGTCTCTTTTGCCGAACCGCTAAGTTACGGGGACATAAACACACCAACATCGGTTGTCAAGCGATGTTGGGGGGACAAAGACAGACACACAAACACATACACATATACATATATATATATACATATATACGACGGGCTTCTTTCAGTTTCCGTCTACCAAATCCACTCACAAGGCTTTGGTCGGCCCGAGGCTATAGTAGAAGACACTTGCCCAAGATGCCACGCAGTGGGACTGAACCCGGGACCATGTGGTTGGTAAGCAAGCTACTTACCATACAGCCACTCCAACGCCTATATATATATATATATATATATATATATATATATATATATATATATAAAAGTTACGGGGACGTAAACACACCAACATCGATTGTCAAGCGATGGTGGTGGGACAAACACAGACACACAAACATATACATAATACATGCATATATATATATATATATATATATATATATATATATATACGACGGGCTTCCTTCAGTTTCCGTCAACCAAATCCACTCACAAGGCTTTGGTCGGCCCGAGGTTATAGTAGAAGACTCTTGCCCAAGGTGCCACGCAGTGGGACTCAACCCGGAACCATGTGGTTGGTGACCAAGCTACTCACCACACGGCCAGTATGGTGAGTTTATGGTTAAAAGTGACCATTGTACTTTCGTACTAACGGTCGGAGTCATCGACAACCTTTACAAGTGTGTCGCCACTGAATCTCATTTCTGAGAACGCTGATATTGTTTTTAGTAGTCATGGACGGTAATTGATAGCAGGAACGGTGATTGGTTTCATTTACCAGTTACGTATTTCCGGGTTAGCTACTAATTTACATACTTACACACACACACACATACAAGAAAAACTATGTACCGTCATAGAGGTCAGCTGTCTTGCTGATGTGTAAATATCTCTTTGAATATCAAAGGGAAAGGAGATAACAATAAACAACTTATTCGAAACTTCCAGCTCCTATATCCGGATTATAAATTTCCATTTGTACCAATAATAATTGGAACACTTTGGCTTTGTAAGTAAATGCCAAAGTGTCAGTCTGGATAAGCTTGGATTTTACAGAAAACGAAATCAACCCACTGATTCGTACATTGCAAAATACAATCTGTAAGCCTAACAATAAAACTATGCAAGACTTTTTCTCCGGCCCACCTTGTTACATTCTGTATCCCGCCGAATCGCCGAGAACTACATCAAGGGTACACATATCTGTGGAGCGCTCAGCCACTTGTACGTTAATTTCACAAGGAGGCTGTGTTCTGTTGATCAGATCAGCTGGAACCCTCGTCATCGTAACGAAGGGAGTGGCTGTGTTCCGTTGATCAGATCAGCTGGAACCCTCGTCATCGTAACGATGGGAGTGGCTGTGTTCCGTTGATCAGATCAGCTGGAACCCTCGACATCGTAACGAAGGGAGTGCCAGACCAGTGCCCAAACACCGCTTATTTCTGGAACTATATCAATCAGTTGTTATCACTTATAGAACAGACCTGGTTATCTGCCGAATAATCGTGACAGTTCCTCTGACAAGGAAGGGCAGCCAGTTTTTCCTTTGTATGATAGTAGTGACGAACGAAGCTGTTAGTGTCATGATACATTTGAGAGGAATTAGGCGACAGCTTTTCCGAGTTTGGTCAAGCCTTTATCAGTTTCTTCAAGTGGCACTTGAAAATGAAAGAGCATATGAAGTGTTAAGTGCTATCCTCCATTAAAATTGCTGAAAGGTGTTGAGAGTCACAAACATGACCCAGATAAGTGGAGCTGTACCTGTAAATCGTGAACATAATTTGGGGAGAGTTTGGGAGAGATAATTAACACCATTTTTGGAGGGCTTGGAAGAAACTGTCGACAGAATTTTTGGAGAGTGCAGAAGAGGCTGAAAACAGAATTTTAGAGCGTCAGGGAGATTTTGAAGAAAATGGTGGGGGAATACAGAAAACATTGTGAAGAGAATTTTGGAAGAGTTTGGGACAGATGGTGAACAGAATTTTGGAAGAGTTTGAGACAGATGGTGAACAGAATTTTGAAAGAGTATGGGACAGATGGTGAACAGAATTTTGAAAGAGCTTGGGACAGATGGTGAACAGAATTTTGAAAGAGTATGGGACAGATGGTGAACAGAATTTTGGAAGAGTTTGGGATAGATGGTGAACAGAATTTTAAAAGAGTTTTGGACAGATGGTGAACAAAATTTTAAAAGAGTTTTGGACAGATGGTGAACAGAATTTTGGAAGAGTTTGGGACAAATGGTGAATAGAATTTTGGAAGAGTTTGAGACAGATGGTGAACAGAATTTTGAAAGAGTTTGGGACAGATGGTGAACAGAATTTTGAAAGAGCTTGGGACAGATGGTGAACAGAATTTTGAAAGAGTATGGGACAGATGGTGAACAGAATTTTGGAAGAGTTTGGGACAGATGGTGAACAGAATTTTGGAAGAGTTTGGGACAAATGGTGAATAGAATTTTTGAAGAGTTTGGGACAGATGGTGAACAGAAT
>NC_142957.1:12873311-12875811 GCF_046866305.1 Octopus bimaculoides | reverse complement strand
GTGTGTGTGTGTGTGTCCCAGCATCGCTTGACAACCGATGCTGGTGTGCTTACGTCCCCGTAACTTAGCGGTTCGGTAAAAGATACCGATAGAATAAGTACTAGGCTTACAAAGAATAAGTCCCGGGGTCGATTTGCTCGACTATAAAAGCGGTAAGGCGGTGCTCCAGTACGGCCGCAATCAAATGACTGAAACACGTAAAAGAATAAAAGAAAATATATATATATATATATATATATATATATATATATATATATATATATATGCGAGTAAAAATAAATACAAAAAAAGGGGGGGAGGTTTGTATGATTGTGTATAGAGGAATATATTATTTTGTTTAAAAGAGTTCCAACACTGTCTGTTTTTTATGTTTTATTTATATTCCTGCAGAACCAATGCGGGGTATAGAATATGGAATATACAATATATAATATGATATACAATATATAATATAAAATAAAATAAAATAAAAATGGATGGCACCATGAAAGAAAGTATTGAATGTAGATGAAATATTGAGTGTTCAATATAAAGGATCAAATATATAAATATAAACATAAATATATAAAGGCGACTCGAGTTTCAGGGCTATTTCCCTTCGTCCAGGGTAGAAGTTGATATTAATCAATAAAAAACCAGTGGTCTAGCATATTAAAAAAATCTGAAGATTAAAATTATATTACATACAAAAATAAGAGGAATGACCCGCAAATGTGGATTCCTACATTTTTTAATTTAGTATTTTTTCATTTGTCTTGCTCCTTTACAGTCTGTTGTGTCGCTAGATTTTCTACTGAGAACATATTTTTTCGTGGTTAGATGATATTCGGCATCTATTTCTAGCATTTAGGAATCCACATTTGCTGGTCATTCCTCTTATTCTTGTATATATATATATATATATATATATATATATATATATATATATATATATATATATATATATATATATATTAGGGACAAAATCCAAAATTACAGGTAAAAACTCATTGATGAGTTCATGAACCTTGGTTCTTTTCCCTAAAACTATATATATTTAATGTTAATTCTCTAAATTAGGTATTAACAGTAACTGCACGATAAAGTGAAGTATATTGCCACTTAAATGTGGCTGACCCCTAGGGGTGGATGTATATATATATATATATATATGTATATATATATATATATGTGTGTGTGTGTGTGTGTGTGTGTGTGTGTGTGTGTGTGTGTGTGTGTATGTATGTATGTGTTTAACTGTTCTTAGTACTTAGTGACCACGGAGATGTCAACGGAAATACTATCTTGAAGTTTAGAAGAAATGATTCGTAGGAATGTCTTCTTAAATTGATTGTTTATATTTGGCACAGCAAAAGATATGGTAAGTCGAGTATTATTTTCCTATACACTCATACCTAAATGTTTGTGTGCGTGTATATATATATATATATATATATATATATATATATATATATATATACATACATTAAAATATATATGTCTATATATATACATATATAAAATTATATGACTATATATCCATATATTAAATTATACATATACATACATATATAAAATTATATGGACTATATATCCATATATAAAATTATACACATATATACATACAGACACATACATTCCTACATATGCGCACACATCGCTTGGACATTTTGTCTGTTAGTTCCCTGCTCACCAGCCTTGTGTATATATTAGTTTGTCTCTAGCCACATGTACATTCTGAATGCGTGTTAATTTTAATGTCATACTATTATCTAACCAACAATACTATGGAACTGCTGTAAACACACGGAATAAACATTTACTCTTTCACCTCTTTTCTCTCACTTGTTTGAGATATATGTATATGTATATATATATATATATATATATATATATATATATATATATATATATATATATATATATATATATATATATATATATATATGTATATATATATATATATATATATATATATATATATATATATATATATATATATGAATATATATATATATATATATATATATATATATATATATATATATATATATATATATATATATGTGCTTGTGTGCCAGTGTTTGTCCTGCCCACCATCGCTTGAAAACTGATGGTAACATAGTGGTTCGGCAAAAAGGGTCCGATAGAATAAGTACTAGGCTTACAAAGAATAATAACTCCAGGGGTAGATTTGTTCGACTAAAGGCGGTGCTCCAGCATGGCCGCAGCGTTAGGGCTGAAGCATGTAATAGAACAGACACACACACACACACATATATGTTTGTGTGTATACACATATGTGTATATATATATATATATATATATATATATATATATATATATATATATATATATATATATATATATGTATCTATCTATATGTATCTGTACATATATGTGTGTCTATATAATTGTACCTATCCATCTATATATGTGTATATATACATTTATATATATATATATATATATATATATATATATATATATATATATATATATATATATAATTTTAAGAAAA
>NC_142957.1:12850811-12865811 GCF_046866305.1 Octopus bimaculoides | reverse complement strand
TCCGTCGCTTACGACGTCGAGGGTTCCAGTTGATCCGATCAACGGAACAGCCTGCTGCTCGTGAAATTAACGTGCAAGTGGCTGACCACTCCACAGAGACGTGTACCCTTAACGTAGTTCTCGGGGGAAAATTCAGCGTGACACAGAGTGTGACAAGGCTGACCCCTTTGAATTACAGGCACAACAGAAACAGGAAGTAAGAGTGAGAGAAAGTCGTGGTGAAAGAGTACAGCAGGGTTCGCCACCACACCCTGCCGGAGCCTCGTGGAGCTTTAGGTGTTTTCGCTCAATAAACACTCACAACGCTCGGTCTGGGAATCGAAACCACGATTCTATGACCGCGAGTCCGCTGCCCTAACCACTGGGCCATTACGCCTCTACAGCGATAGACGAAATACTGCAAGCATTTCGCCCAGCGTACTAACGATTCTGCCAGCTCACCGCCTTAATAATATTAATAACCCTTTTTACTATAGGCACAATGCCTGGAATTTGGGGGAAGGGGTTTAAGTCGATTACATCGACCATAGTTATCAACTGGCACTTTAATTTATCGACCCCGAAAAGATGAAAGGCAAAGATGACCCCTTAGCGAAATTTAAACTGAAAACGTTAAGACAGATGAAATACCGCTAAGCATTTTGCCTAGTTTAGGCCTAACAAATTCACTCACAAGTCTTAGGTGGGCCCGAGGCTATAGAAAAAAGTCCTTTCGCAGGGTAGACTGATCCCAGAACCATTTGGTTGGGAAACAAGGATCAGCCACTTTTGCAACGTTTAGATGTCTCAAAATGCTGTGTAAATTCGTTAAATCGTTTCAGCTAGTGGCTTTTTTCTGCCTCTATGTTGGCGGCCCAAGAGATCTGTTTCACCTGTTGTTCAAGACCAGCGCTCCGCAGCATTTTTTTTTTTTTACGCTTGCGGTACACTTATATTCTTTTGAAAATTCAGCGGCACACCTGAACTAAAAATATAATTGAAGTACAAGACAAAAAAAAACTATTCTCAGGTGACACTGTGACACACTTATCATCGACTCATGTCACACCACTATGCCGCAGCATACCTGCAGCGGTGCACTTGTCTAGATCACGGGGTTTTTTTTTATACCTTTTCGTTTCTTCCTCAATTTTTACTCCGTTTCTAATGTTCTTAATTTTCAATTTTCCCTTCTTTACCTCTAAAACACCCCCCCCCCCTTTTTTTTTCTTCGTGCCTCCATTGCTCAGCTTGTCCCTATTATTTCATTAGCATTTCTGTCATTAGCGCATATCATTACAGGGAATAGGAAATACTACTACTAAGAAAAACAATAGTTAATAACACCGACATCCTGTATGGAATTACCAGAGAAAACGAAGAGGAAAATTAACAGAAATAGCATTATTTAGAGAGAAAATAGGAAACTAAGCTCAACACAGGTGTATTGTTGATATGTTGTTGGCACTCGGTCGCTTACGAAGTCGAGGGTTCCAGTTGATCAAATCAACGGAACAGCCTGCTCGTGAAATTAACGTGCAAGTGGTTGAGCACTCCGCAGAGACGTGTACCCTTAACGTAGTCCTCGGGGATATTCAGCGTGACACAGTGTGACAAGGCTGACCCTTCCAATGACATAAAACAGAACAGGGATTGAGAAGAAAACTATCACTCTATCTGTGTATGTGTTTATTTAAGTGTGTATGTATGTATATATATGTTGTTGGCACTCCGTCGCTTACGGCGACGAGGGTTCCAGTTGATCCGATCAACGGAACAGCCTGCTCGTGAAATTAACGTGCAAGTGGTTGAGCACTCCACAGACACGTGTACCCTTAACGTAGTCCTCGGGGGATGGTGGCGAACCCTACTATACTCTTTCACCACGACTTTCTTTCACTCTCTCTTCCTGTTTCTGTTGTGCCTGTAATTCAAAGGGTCAGCCTTGTCACACTCTGTGTCACGCTGAATTTTCCCCCGAGAACTACGTTAAGGGTACACGTCTCTGTGGAGTGGTCAGCCACTTGCACGTCAATTTCACGAGCAGCAGGCTGTTCCGTTGGTCGGATCAACTGGAACCCTCGTCGTCGTAAGCGACGGAGTGCCAACAACAACAACAAATGTATGTATGTATGTATGTATGTATGTATGAGCAAGAGCGATAGTGAGACTGGAAGATCGTTAAATCGATCGATGTGTCAGCGCGTACACGCTCACATGCAGGCACGTATCGCATCCGTAGTAGAAAGAATGCGTTAAGTCTATTTATGAATGAAAATTGCTGACCGATCTAATAGTAATTGGAAAAACCTTGTTGGCGAGTAAATCCGAAAATATTCATAATTATGAATGAAACATTCGACAGGGGAGTGCTGTGAGAAGAGGAGAGGAAGTTGGAGTGGAGGTTAGAGTGAAAGTGTGAGTGTAGATTTCGTAAAGTATGTGATGTTTATAAATATATCCCCGAGGAGGCGTATTTGAGAGTACGCGTGTATGAATGTGTGTGTGTGTATGTATATGTGTCTATGTGTGTGTATGGGTGTGTGTATATGTGTATGTGTATACGTGTGTGCTAATGTATATGTGTGTATATATATGTGTGTGTGTCTGCGTATGCACATGCATCTGTGAGTTTGTACGTGTGAATGCTCGTGTGTGTGTGAGCTTATGTATATGTATATATATATATATGTGTGTGTGTGTGTGTGTGTGTGTGTGGAAATACAGTAAGAGTAAGAATGGTTATAAATAGAAAGCGGATTATATTTGTAAAACAGAGGTTATTCGGAAAATGGCACTTTATAATTTGATCCCTGTATGGAACCTTAGACGAGTCTATTTGTGAGATCCTCGAAAGAAATTAGCCAACGGAAACTGCGGAAAGAAAGATCAGTCGCTTGCTTTTTAAGATACATACACACACACACACACACACACACACACACACACACACACACACACACACATACATACACACGCACACACGTACACATACATAAACACGCACATAGATACAATACGTGCACGCACAAACACATACATATACAGACACAAAACGAAGCATCCCTTCGATGTAATCTGCACCCGACATATATTGCAAACAAGGGAGCGAACCCCTACCATAAGTCTGGTACAGATTGCATCGATAACCAGCTAGAAGGAGCTTCCTCTTGGGCTTAAAAATGGTAGTGCGGAGCAGCCATGTTGGATAGGCGGCCAAAAACAATTTTACATTAATCAAACATTGCATGCTCTATGAATTCTAAACGGGCTGAGCAATGGATACGGTAAGAACAATTGTCTTTAGAAATGAAACTTTAAATGTTTCTTCGCTGGCCCAGTAGGCATGGGTGTTGAGAAGTAGTAATCCAGATCTTACAAGCCATTAAGTTTATAGGCGCAGGAGTGGCTGTGTGGTAAGTAGCTTGCTTACCAACCACATAGTTCCGGGTTCAGTCCCCACTGCGTGGCATCTTGGGCAAGTGTCTTCTACTATAGCCTCGGGCCGACCAAAGCCTTGTGAGTGGATTTGGTAGACGGAAACTGAAAAAAGCCCGTCGTATATATGTATATATATATATATATATATATATATATATATATGTGTGTGTGTGTGTATATGTATGCATGTGTGTGTGTATGTTTGTGTGTCTGTGTTTGTCTCCCCAACATCGCTTGAGAACCGATGGTGGTGTGTTTACGCCCCCGTAACTTAGCGGTTCGGCAAAAGGGACCGATAGAATAAGTACTAGGCTTCCAAAGAATAAGAGAACTGATGGAATAAATAGTGCCAGGCTCAAACAAACTAATAATAATAATAATAATAATAATAATTTAGTAAGTGCAGGGGTTCGATTCATTCAACCAAAAGAAAAAAAAAAAAGAAATTCTCTGTCATGGACGCTGCCTAATGACCGCGTTGTAAAAGATGAAAGATAAAAAAAAAAACAAAAACAAACAAACAAGAATGCAGCTTCTAGCTCAGAAACAATGTCGGTTATTCACAACAAACGGACACACCTTACTCTGTTGCTGCCGATTCCGACCCCCCCACCACCACCACTCTCTCTCTTTCACTACGTAAAAGGTTCTAAAATTAGATTTGGAAACCACCGCTCCCGTTACATTTAATATCACATTCATCGGAATCTCTCTTCTCTCTCTCTCTCTCTCTCTCTCTCTCTCTCTCTCTCTCAGTCTCCTATCTTTCTCACTCTAATTCCCGCTTTACATCTATCTATCTATCTATCTATCGAGTTACTTACGTTTCTTGCATAAATAAAAGAAATTTTATTTAACAAACTGTGACACTAAGGACCGAGGTTACCGTGGTCTTTTCGTAGGTTTTTCTTTCCACGGATAACCTCCCCATTTATTGGGAATTTTCTGTATTATTTCGTATTTTTTGTAAATACCCCAAACGTTTTGCGATGTTTTTTTTCATCGTTGTCCCCACTTTTGTTTTTTTCCTGCTTTGTTTTCGCCCCCCTCGAAAAGAAAAACTCTACATTTGTATTTTGTCCCCTCTGTGTTGAGCCCTGTGTGGCTAATAAAGAAACCTATCTATATATCTATCTATCTATCTATCTATCTATCTGTCTATCTATCTATCCCCCTCTCTCTATCTGTGTCTTTGTTCCCTCAACATCGCTTGACAACCGATGCTGGTGTGTTTACGTCCCCCGCAACTTAGCGGTTCTGCAAAAGAAACCGATAGAATTAGTACTAGGCTTCCAAAAAATAAGTCCTGGGGGACGATTTGCTCGACTAAAAGGCGATGCTCCAGCATGGCCGCAGTCGAATGACCGAAACAAGTAAAAGAGTAGAAGAGTATATATATATATGTATATATATATATATATATATATATATATATATATATATATATATATATATGTATGTATGTATGTATGTATGTATGTATGTATGTATGTATGTACACATACTGTCTGAGTATCTCGTCGTTGCCGGACAATTTTTACAATAAAATGCGTTGGTGGACTTTTGGAACAGCACGTCCACATAAGTTGGATTTTCTCTGTTATGACAGGAATTTTTCAATCCCACACCCACCCCCTACACACACACACACACACACACACACACACACACACACACACACACACCCGTGCAAATTATTTGGAAAATTTTTCTATGAAAATAAATTTTGAAAATTTATGAAAAACTGCCCACTTACCTTCCGGGCCAATTTTGCCGAATTATTAATATTTTTTTTTTTTTTCTTTGAACTATTCACTTAAAAGAATGAGACACCTCCCCACCCCCACCCGTTTCGGCAAAAACGTTAAATATTAAAAAAAAAATTTAAATTAAAAATTTATGATTATTATCAAGTTAGTTGGTTTTATTATTTCTTTTTTTTTTTTTTTTTCCTAGCATCACGCACTTATAAAACGATACGAGAATCCTTGAAGGTTAAAAGAATTTCCAGAAATCTCTGGTCATTTATACTCCCGCAATCAGAACTTTATTTTCAAAAAGAAAATGAAACGTAATTTCAAACGAAATTGATAACTTGTAGGCACACGACAATCCGTTACACAACCATAATATACTATAAACTATATGAAACGTTTCATAAGTCAATGCCGTGTACTACTGTGTTAGCAGTGCACTTAAATCACGTGACAATGTCATCTCTACAGATTTTCGATAGAAGCACTGACTTTTGGGTACTTTTTCGTTACCTCATCCCCCCCCCCATTAAAAATTGGGTTATCTCCCCAAATTTTATGAGTAATATCGGTACTTTAGCTTATCTCCACCATCTTAAAAAACTGTTTAACTCTCAACCCCCACCCCGCAAAAAAAAACCCCAAAAGTGAAAAGATAAAACATCTTATTGAATTTGATAATGTTTTTGTGACAAATCATACAAAACTGCAAAAATTAATAAACACGAAAACTGCAAAAATTAAATATAGAAGTGGCTGTGTGGTAAGTAGCTTGCTTAGAAAAAGAAACTGAACTGCAAAACGTTAGTGGAGAGTACATTTATACTCTACTGGGTTCATACCAAAAAGAAAAAAAAAAACACAAGAAAGAAAAAAGACAAGTAGCGATTGCAATGCTTTACCATACAGAAAACGATATATTATACGGGAGGAAAAACATTTGTAGACAAGACATTAATAGTGTTTAGAATTCTCCACAAACGGATAAACTAAATACTCATCACAGGTAACAATAGTAAACTATAAACAGAAACATTAGACATTAGAGATAAAGAAAAACATGTACTCACTGGTGCTGTATAAATCTAATGCTTAAGATTTTAATCTTGGCAGTAAAGTCTGTACGTATCTCATTCGCCTTGTTTATTATAAAGAGGCCGCAACACACACTAGTATCACTTCATCCTGATGGTGGGTCTGTGACGGTCTAGAAACGATGGTGGTGGATTCATGGATTTTTCTGATTTCCAGGAAACGTAAAGGAACTCAGAATGAAATGTTCCGAAAGTCTTGATGAAAAAGATGAAAACAGAACATAGACGTGAATTTCGGTACACAGATAAGTATTAAACACATGCACACACGTTACGTGATTAAGCACAATTACGTTATATCTGTATGCGCACAAACAGGTACGCACACACACATATGTGTATAAATAAAGAAGAAGAAGAAGAAGATGATGATGATGATGATGATGATGATGACTGGATGAAGATGATGCTGGTTGGAAGAAGGAGAAGAAGAAGAAGAAGAAGAAGAAGAGTGATTTTCAAAATCCCAGGCAGACATCAAGAAAGCAGTGAGTCTGAAACGAATTTGGTTAACAATATCCAACAACCAGACACCAATAAATGCAAGTAGAAAACACATCCAAGATAATTTTTTACCAATCACAACTCGATTCAAATATTATTTCGAAGAATTTCGAGATGTTTAGAGTATTAAACAACGAAAAATACGGATAGAGAAAAGGATGTGTTAACATGTATTTTCAGAAATATTAATTTCAATGATATTTTTTCATATTCATTTATGTTAATACAATAGAAACAATTGTTGGCTTTGTAAGGGGAATTCAACACTTAAGGATGTGATTGTCTCCATACGTATTTTTGTCATTATATATATATATATATATATATATATATATATATATATACATATATATATATATATATATATATATATATATATATATATATATATATATATATAGTCAATCCGAACAAGAACAAGCAAGAAAAAACACGAAAAAACAACAACGCGAAGGCGCGGAACAAGTACGGTGTTATTGGACGCTCAGGAAAGGAAAGAAAAGAAAGAGGATTTCACGTTTCGAGCGGAGCTCTTCATCAGAAATATAGGAAAAGTCCAAAGAAGGGAAGACGGAGAAAGAAAGTCGCCAACGATACACACGCGGTTACATATTAAAATGTGTGTGTGTGTGTGTGTGTATATATATATATATATATATATATATATATATATTTCACAACTGTCCGACGAACGGATAATTTTGCAGTTTTAATAAAAAAAAGTATACTATTCTACCTTTGGTATACGACTACTATTTTTTCCACCTTGTTTTGCACTTACGTGTTCACTTCTGTGTGCGTATATATATATATATATATATAATATCCCCCCGCTAAAAAAAAAACGAAGAACAAACACAAAAAAACAACATGGTGAGGACGTAGTACATGTAAAGTATTAGAAGACACCCAGGGAAGGAATGCATCATATATATATATATACATACACACACACACACACACACATACATATATATATATATATATATATATATATATATATATATATATATATGTGTGTGTGTATGTATGTATATATGAATATATATGTACATGAATATATATATATGCATGTATATATTTCGTTAAGTCAAGACACTTGCTACTCCGGAGTTTCGCCAAAGTGTTCTCAGGTTCATCAGGCAATTTATGCACCTAACTTGCCCGGAGGCCTCGTCCACCGTCATATATAACCCAGAGAAGCAGGAGAATGAATCGGCCAAACTACAAACCTTAATGTCCACTCATGTTTCTGACAGTCAACCCTAACATCATTTATATATATATATATATATATATATATATATATATATATATATATATATAGTTTTTTTAATTTTTTATAAATTGATGAAAAGAGAAGTAAAATTACTGTTTATACTTCTCTCATCTCCAAACTGAGATTAATTTTTACTTTCAGGATGGACATACGCGGTTTAGTTAAGTATTCCTTTTATATTTGACCACAGGATATTTAATCTTCCTCCGATTATCAGGATACGACTATCCTATCCCGCGTGTTTTAATAGAATTATGGGAAGTCATGGGATAAACCAGACAATGTATCGAAAAGACACTCACATAGATTGCTTATCTGATTTGGACCACCAAGAGCTGCAGTTAAGTTCTGATCTTTGTGGATCTTGAAATCTGTAAATATGTACCTATCGTTTTATATATTCTCATACTTGCAACACTTCTTATAAAGTCTTTTTTAAAGTCTTGTGAAGTCTAATATATTCTTTTGTAGTCTTATACAATCTTATAAATATTTATTTTGCTATAAAATACTTAATGCGGAGAGACTTTTTGAACACCCTGTATAAACCAAAATAAATTATAGAATTCACCTTGCAAAACCCATATTTGTTTCTGCCGTGTATTGGACACCTGATGAATATATTATGAATATTGTACATTCGTTGAAATAATTAAAAACCGCCAGTCTTTTTTTTTCTATATCTATATATAGTTGCAGGCGTGGCTATGTGTGAGGAAGCTTGCTTCCTAACCACATGGTTCCGGGATTACTTCCGCTGCGTAGCACCTTGGGCAAGTGTCTTCTAGTATAGTCTCGGGTCGACCAAAGCCTTGTGAGTGGATCTGGTAGGCGGTAACTGAAAGAAACCCGCCGTGTATATATATATATATATATATATATATATATATATATATATATATATATATATATATATGTCTTTGTCTGTGTTTGTCCCCCTATCACTACTTGACAACCGAAGTTGGTGCATTTACGTCCCCGTAACATTAGCGGTTCTGCAAAAGAGGCCGATAGAATAAGCACTAGGCTTAAATTTTTAAAAAATTAAGTTCTGAGTGTTGGTACATCGAACTAAAAATTCTTTTAGGCAGTGCCCCAGCATGGTCACAGTGTAATGATTGAAACGAGTGACGGATAAAAAGATACATACACACATACATATACACATACATACATGCACATATATACACATAAATACATACACATATACATACATACATACATACATGCACACACACACACATACATGCATACACACATGTTCATATACATACATACACACATACATATATACACATACAAACACATGTACACATACATACACATGCTCCCACACACACACACACACATACATATCTATGTTACACATGCTCACACACATACATATATACATATACATACATATGTACACATACATACACATGCTCACACATACACATACATATGTATATTACACATGCTCACACACATACATACATACATATGTACACATACATACACATGCCCCCCCCACACACACACCTACATATGTATATTACACATGCTCACACACATACATATATACACACACATACATACACATGCTCACACGCATACATATATTACGTGGGACAGTGATACTCACACACACACACACACACACACACACACACAAACATCTGCACGCGCATATATACGGCTAATTATCACAATTTTGTTTGAAAAAAAAGAAAAAAAAAAAACAGGCAACAATTCCGAGCATTCCTCTGCTAATTATCGAACTCACCCACTCATATTACAAAAAACCACCCCCTCCAAACTCCGATCAAAACTCTCCCTCCCCGTCTCCCCTCCTCCACAAAGAAACAACAACAACAACAACAACAACAACAACAACAACAACAACAACAAAAAACTTGTAAATTTCACGATCTAATTTTAAAACTTAATTAAATCCCACACTATGTGTAAAAACACCGACAGATTCAGCCACCTCCACCCCCTCCTAATCGCCGCTGTCCATTTTGGAAAATTTTAAAGAGAATATATTTAGAAATAAGGGTTATACGTGTGTGTGTGTGTGTGTATGCGTGTGCGTGTATAATTGTTGTTTGCTTTGATAAAACCCGGCTGGCTTACCCATCCTGTTTACGCCAGTGAAGATGGCGTAAGAGAGTCGGTTGGGAAACTCCAGCCGATGACGTATCAACAGCTTCTCGTTCGTCGCTCTGAGCAAAAAAAAAAAAATGTCATTTGGCACGTGAGTCACCAGCTATAAATAAATTATAAATCTGTATGCGAGAGCACTTCTCTGCAAATCTCTCTCTCTCTCTCTCTCTCGCTCTCTCTCTCTCTCTCTCTCTCATCTTTTACTTGTTTCAGTCATTTGACTGTGGTCATGCTGGAGCACCGCCTTTTTTTTAGTCGAGCAAATCGACCCCCCCCCCCAGGACTTATTCTTTGTAAGCCAAGTACTTATTCTATCGGTCTCTTTTTTTTGCCGAACCGCTAAGTTACGGGGACGTAAACACACCAGCATCGGTTGTCAAGCGATGTTGGGGAGGGGGGGACAAACACACACACACACACACAAACACACACACACACACACATATATATATATATATACATATATACGACGGGCTTCTTTCAGTTTCCGTCGTCTACCAAATCCACTCACAAAGCTTTGGTTGACCCGAGGCTATAGTAGAAGACACTTGCCCAAGGGTGCCACGCAGTGGGACTGAACCCGGAACCATGTGGTTCACATATACATGTATGTGTGTGTGTGTGTGAATTGAGAAAGTGACACTGAACGGTCGAGATAAAGAGAGATAAAAGGAAGAGAAAGAGAGAGAGAGAGAGAGAGAGAAAGGAAGAGAGAGAGAGAGAGAAAGGAAGAGAGAGAGAGAGAGAGAAAGGAAGAGAGAGAGATAGAGAAACTGGGAGAAAAAGGAAATAATTTATAGAGAGAGGGAATGACACCCTCACAATAGAACACGAGAGATACAGTGAGAGAGGAGAAATGGGAGTGAAGAAAAGCGAGATAAAGAGAGATAAAAGGAAGAGAAAGAGAGAGAGAGAGAGAGAGAGTAAAAAGAAAAAGAGGCAGAGTGATAGTGAGAGGCAGTGAGTGAGAGAGAGAGAGAGAGAGAGAGAGAGGCAGTGAGCGAGAGAGGGAGCGAAAGAAGGCACAAGTCTTGTGACGATAAACCGTTATAAGTATCTGGCCAAGTGTTTCGCCACTTAACAACGAGGAGTGGAGACATTTGAGCTGTTTTTCAAGGAATAAACAGCTTCATTTATATTCGCCATTCGAGTCGGGTCGTCTGACTGACTGCTGAGCCGGCCGGAGGCTGGCTGGCTGGTTGGGTGGTTGCCTAGCTGGTTGGCTGGCTGGTTGGGTGGTTGGGTGGAGGGAAGGATGGTTTCATTATTTTTTTCTAATTATTTTTTATTAATTTTCATTTAAAAAAATTCTTTAGACAGCGGCCATGTTGGGGCACAACCTTGAAGAATTCTTTTAACCAATTAAATGTAATTGGGTTTTTTTTTCTCTCTTATTTTTTTTTTAAAGCCTACTATTTATTTTATCGAACCGCTAGAATACGGGGATGTAAACACACCAGCATCGGTTGTCAAGCGATGTTGGGGGGACAAACACAGACACACACGTATATATATATATATATATGTATCCTTGTTTCTCTCCTTATTTCTTTGTGTTCCTTTCAGTTGAAGAGCGTAGCTCGAAACGTCAAAGACTTTCTCTATTCCCGAGCGTTAAACTAATACATCCTTTTGTTGTTTACACCACCTGTCTTCGTCTGTTGTTTTTTTCGTAAATTCTCCCATATATATATATGTATATATATATATATATGTATATATATATATATATATATATATATATATATATATATATATATATATATATATATACACACATACATATACATATATATATACATATATACGACGGGCTTCTTTCAGTTTCCGTCTACCAAATCCACTCACAACGCTTTGGTCGGCCCGAGGCTATAGTAGAAGACACTTGCCCAAGGTGCCACGCAGTAGGACTGAACCCGGAACCATGTGGTTGGTAAGCAAGCTACTTACCACACAGTCACTCCTACGCCTTTGTAGAAAATTTCAAAAAAATCCCTATTTTTCTGAAAGCTATGTACAAACAAAGTCGATTCGTGTGAATTGTCCTAAACTCCACTCCCCGCCTTACCGAAAACATTTTTGCGGCAAATTCCGATATAATCGTAATGTACAGATAATTGTAGATTACAGCCATTTTCTTCTGAAAGTTATGACAAGACAAAGTCGAATTGTGCGAATTATCCAAAACTCCTCCTACTTCCTCGGTGAAACTTCTTCACAATTAATTCCGACATAATCGTAATCTACAATACCTGAATGGTATTCGGAGAAAATTTCATTAAAGAATAACAATTTTTTTCTGAAAGTTATGAGCAAACAAAGTCGGGGGCACAATTGTGCAAGTATACCATTTTCAGCTGCATGCTTAAGCCATATACAATAAAAGGCTTCCGGTCCACGATACACGTGATCAAATTTCATAGCTCCATTTCCGCAATGGAGCCTCCTTATTGCTTTATGGAAATTAGTCTACTCGGTCAAAAACTAGGCTTATTATTACTAAGTACCAGTGAAACACTGGGGTCGATGTAATCGACTCATCCCCCCACCCCAAATTGCTACCCTTGTGGAAAAATTTGAAACCATTATTATTATTATTATTATTATTATTATTATTATTATTATTATTATAGATAGCTACACAGCTATATATATATATATATATATATATATATATATATATATAATATTATTATAAAATCTGGTAATTAATCATATATTAATTAATATCGATTAATTATCAGGAGGCCATATATATATATATATATATATATATATATATATATGTCCCCCACCATCGCTTGATAACCGATGTTGGTGTGTTTACGATCCCGTAACTTAGCAATTCTGTGAAAGAGAGCGATAGAATAAGTACTAGGCTTACAAAGAATAAGTTCTGGGGTCGATTAAAGGCGGTGCTCCAGCATGGCCGCAGTCAAATGACTGAAACATCTAAGAGAATAAGAATATATATATATATATATATATATATATATATATATATATATATGAGATAAAGGCAGGGAGAGAGGGAGAGTGGGAGGGAGAGAGAGGGAGAGAGAGAGAGGGTGGAGAGAGAGAGATGTGCCACCCTCTCTTTTCGTGAATAAGCGTGGGTCGCTAGCTCGCAAGAGAGACAGACAGACAGACAGACAGACAGTCAGAGGTGGGTGGATTGTCAAAGAGACAGACTGAATGGGGGAAAGCGGTGAGGGGTAGGAGGAGGAAGTGGAGGAAAAGGAGGAAAGAAGGAGGTGGATGTGGACGTGGATGAAGAGGAATAATAGATAAAAATGGGGTGGGTGGGGGAGTGGATAAGAAGGGGTGGGAGCGGAGCGGAGTGAGGGGTTTGGAACCGGGGAAGATGAGAGAGGTGGCTAAAGATAGATAAAAATAAAAGATAGACAGAAGGGTAAGGAGAACGTAGCGGAGGTGGAGGGCGTATATGTTAGGAGTGGATATACGGAGGGAAAATATTCGTCTAATTAGACCAATTAACGATTAATTAATGTGAAATTATGACGTCGGTTACTAATACTCAAATGCGTGGGCGTGGTGGTGCTGGTGCTGGTGGTGACGATGGAGTAGATTAAAGCTTCCCCGTGACCCCCTCAACTACGCCTTCCCTCAAGCCAACCCCTCGACCTCTCGACACCCCCCCAAGTAATAACTGACCAGCAACGCTCCTACTTCATCAGGACTGACCTAAAATTGCAGAATGTTCTGGCTAAATTTTATGTCTGCCTTTTTTCCAGGAATAGCTGGATGTATTTGGTGAACAGTCGACGGCGTTGGAGAGCATAAGGATTTAAATTTGCATTAAAACAAAAAAAACAAAAAAAAAATTAGTTGACATGGTGTACGGGAGAACATGTGAATATTGATTAGAAAATTACTATTTATAAATCTCACAAGAGATATTCAGCAACAGTACTTTGTAGTAAAGATTGTTTGCCAACATAACATGGCAGTCCTGGTTTAGGACGAATGTTTCTGTAATTTAGCCCCAAGAGACATCGTCTCCAGCTGGTTATACAACACGATCTGTGTCGTTGTATTCTCGAATAAGGGAATCTAGCACCCCAACTCAGCTCAAAACAATATCTGTGCTTCGCGATTTCCGGATTATTTCCTTTCATCACGTAGACAAAATGAAAAACGAGAATATAAACAAAGCACGGAAAACAAACTTTTTTTCCGGACAGCGGTAGGAACACACAGGAAAACAGACAGGCCGCACATAGAACATTTCCTTCATCAGCTGCCCCTATTCTAAACTAAGCGTTTCGAAGAGTTAGGGCAGGACGCATTGTTAGAATGGCTCTTCCCGCGAAGCAAATTAAATAGAATTTGTGATGCGGAGGAATTAAGTGGCAAACAAAAAAAACACAACAGGAAAAACGAAACAGTGAAACAAACATGGAGGGCGGTTAGGCCACACGAGAAAAAAATATATATACTGAACGCTGTGTTTTGACGAACTTGATGGGAAGAGAGAAATATATGTATATTCTTTTATTCTTTTATTCTTTCATTTGTTTCAGTCATTTGACTGCGGCCATACTGGAGCACTGCCTTTTAGTCGAACTAATCACTTAATAAAATCATCACAAGGAGACACGTGCGCAAGGTGCCACGCAGTGGGACTGAACACGGAACAGTGTGGTTGGGAAGCAAGCTTATTACAGCACAGTCACGCCGGGCAGCACAAGGAGACACGTGCGCAAGGTGCCACGCAGTGGGACTGAACACGGAACCGTGTGGTTGGGAAGCAAGCTTATTACAGCACAGCCACACCGGG